>NC_091103.1:77500-287500 GCF_024713975.1 Paralichthys olivaceus
CAAAACACAGGAAGTGGAAGCTAGCAGCCATGAGCCAGTAAACAGCTCATGTTATTTACACAAGCGTGGATGAAATCACACCTGGACACTAGGGATGTCACTATATGAAACTTTGGTGCCACGATTGTCAGAGCAAATATCACGGTTTTCATGATTATTAATACTATAGAAGGAAAAAGACACAACAGGCAATATACAGCTAGTAATAATAACTAATGAGCTAAAATATTTATTAACTATATCCTGTCAGTTTTTATAGTGTAACACTTGGCCATTTCGAAATAATTTGTGTAAGCTTTTTGATTATTTGCCTTATTGTGAAAGGTTGGTCAGTGAATTTGTGTTTCCTGTCATCATAAGCAGTCTATCTGTTGGAACATTTATTTTGAAGGGTCACCTATGGAAGTTTATCTGTTTTGGAAGCCAAGTGTTGACTAGTGAAGTACTAGTAGTACTGAAAAGGTAATGGGCATATTATTTATGGTACTCCTCCAATGGAGGTTTTTGTCCAGCATTGATAGAAATAAGGCTTTTACTTCAGTTCCCTCTTCTCAACCATGGCTCAGTGGCTCTCACACACAAACAAGCGCAGCGCGCACACACAAATTCCGTGACTCACGAGTTTCAGGACACTGTAGTTAGATATCGTTGTTTTTACAATTCTTACAGTAATGAAACTGTGACGTTATGAAACAGCGGTTATGGTAAAAAAGGTTACTCCCGACATCCCTACCGGACACAAGATCTGTTTTAATGCAGACGTGAATGAGTCGTACTGACCCAGTGTGTCTGTCCTCAGGGAAGACGATATTGAGGTTCTGACTGAGGACGGAGGGAAGGGGGGAGGAGAGACGTCACAGAACAGACCGCTCAGCAGAACGCCCAGGTGAGACCAGAACCAACAGGTTCTAATCCTTCCAGAAAACAGAGAGATTTATAAAATAGTGACCCTTTATAGTCTGTTTCCTTGTCTGTCCCTCACTGTCTCTTTCTCTAACTTGCTGTTCATGTTTCTACAGTAAGAAAATGTCTCAGACGCCCCCTGCTGGTCTTCTGGATTCCATTTCTAACATATTTGGGTACGTAGTCGGCTACTGCGAACAAAGTCATTAAATCAAGATGGATGACATGACAGCTCCCCCTGGTGGCTGGCTGCACTAAAGTTCATAAACCCTCTCCTCCTCTGTAGTTGTTTTCAGACATGACTTCTGGGTAAAATCCTGAGTTTGTGTTTCAAGGCTGAAAAACTCAGCAGCAGGTTTTCTGCTCAGACTCGTTCACAACAGCATCAAATCCTCCTTGTTCTTCAGGTGAGAGGTGGAGCAGCCAGAGACAGGACGTGATCATGTTTACATCACCTGACACCGTCGTCAGCTCTCATCACCACAAACTGTCTTCATGTCTTCGTCTGTGTCTTCTACGTGTGTCAGCACTTTGTCTCCAGAGACATTTGTTTGTGTTTCTTCATGTTTGTGTCACATGTTAGAAGCTCATCACCCCCCCACTCCCTCAGTGACTCAGTGGAGGACGCTCTGCTGTGTCCTCGCTTCTCCTGGACTTAGACTTTATACAGGAGTGAAGGAGACTTAATCTCTCTCTCTGTCTCTCTCTCTCCTTCTATCTCTCCTTCTCTCTTCTCCTCCAGACGTCGAGCGGCTAACTCTTTCAGTTCTTCACCTGAGAACCCTGACGCTCCATCAGGTGTGTGCACTGAGGTTCGAGTCCCATCAATGGCGCTGCACGTGTTTGTAAGTACGACATGTTGTTTAACACATGATGTTTGGACTGCTGCTCAGTCATCAGTTTGGAAACATCACAGGACCTCTAATGTAGAGTTGGACAATATGCCAAAATTGTCCAATCATCTATCCTCAGTCAACAACTGTTAGTTGACGATATATAAGAATAGTTAGAACACAATTATTTAAACAGCATTTGTATTGTGATGAATGCAAGCTTAGACTCATTGAAGAAAAGTATGGATCATTATGTGATGATCAGTGTTGATATTGTGGCGTCATTTCAAACAAATGGACGTCAGCTGAATTGATGTGTGTTCATAAGGGAGAGACTAGAAGGTCAGTGGCTTGATCCCCAGCTCTGCCTTTTCGTGCCACGATAGAGTGCTGCACACACGAGGAATCATCACTCTTTCCCAGTTGATATACGAACTCAGAGGTCGATGATGAACAGTAAAAGGTCTGATTACCCATAATCCTCTCCTAATGCCCTCTGGCTCCCAGTGGCCCTCCTCTCACTTCCCATCATGCACTAGTGTTGCAGTGGTGGTCCCGGGAGCTGCTGACAGACAGACAGGAAGTGACACTACAGTGTGTCTGTACAGAGATCGTATAGGCTCAAAGTGATGACTGACTTCCAACAGAACCAATCAGGATGGAGCATGAGGCTGAGGAGGAGGAGGGAGTTGATCTCAAGTTTTCAACCTGAGACCAAATGAGAGAGGGAGAGGGCGAGAGAGAGAGAGATAGAGAGACGCACACTGATATTTTTGCACGTGTGTGTGCGCGCGTGTGTGTGTGTGTGCGCGCGCGTGTGCGTGCGTGCGCTTGTGTGTGCGCTTGTGTGTGTGTCTCAGGAAGCACACGATGGCGAGGTGAACGCTGTCCAGTTCAGCCCCGGCTCTCGTCTCCTGGGCACAGGAGGAATGGACCGCAGGGTCAAGCTGTGGGAGGTTGTTGCAGGTGAGGTCACCATGACACCATCACAGATTACGACATGTTAAGTCTGAGTTAACATCACTGACCTGCTCTCTCTGTCTCTCAGGTCGCTGTGAGTGTAAAGGAGCTCTAACAGGAAGTAACGCAGGGATCACCAGTATTGAGTTTGACAGCACGGTGAGTTAACAATAACCTGTTTTGTATGACTTAGTTTGTATTGTGTTGGTTAATTATGCTTGTGCGTTGTTCGTCCCATTCCCATGAACCAGATCTCACAAACACCGTGAGGGAATCTCTTCAAATTTTGTACAAACATTCAGTTGGATGGCCTGAATAGAATTCGGTGGTCAAAGGTCAAGATCATGGTTTCGTCACAAAGTATCTTTGTTTTTCTTGAACATGATGTAATTGTTGAACCGAAAATGAAAATTCACTCATCTACTCAGCCTTATGTGGGTGAAGTTGAGTTTCAGAGGTAAACAGTGTTGCAGCCAAATACAATTGAAGTAACTGGAGATCGATTCTTCAAACGTGAGGACACCAGCGATACCCACAATAGAGGCGCGAGATTGTGGCTTGGAGGATATCGGAGGACAAAACACCTAGAACTTGGTGTCAATGACCTCGTTTTGGGTAGAATCTAACTGTCAGGGCTTACGGACACTTAACATGACTTACAGCAGCAGTACAGAGGCATTTATGAGAGTACATGTAAACAACACACTCATGTGATGGAAGCACAAGTGAAGAGTTAGATCTACTGTTGTTAATGATCTACAGATGGATCTACAAATGATGAAGCACCAGGTCTCTGGTGAAGAAGTCACGTCAGTAACATGTGTTGATGAGGCATTAATGTGATGAAGAGGAAAGAGAAGCTCCGTGTATCCTAGACATTCTAGACCTCCAGCAGCAGAACTAAGAGCAGGTCCAAGACAAACCTGGACCAACTCTAACTAAGGCTCGACCAGTAGATCTCGACAGTCTCACTGTCGATCTCCGTATCTCTCTGTACTCACAGGCTGCGGTTGCACCGCAGATCAGCTGGTTGTTGTTCACACCCGCTCTGTCCGCTACTGGCAGTGGACACGCTGGTTTATCTCCTGCATTTCCTTCAATACACGACGGATTATGTACCAAACTAAATGTCAGGACTCCACGGTATGAAGACGCACATCTTCCACTCTGTCGATAACAGTCAAAGCCCCGTAAGAACAAATGAATGGAACGCTGAAGTGCTTAAAAACGGGTTTGGGGAGTTTTGGAAATAAGTTTGTGACGTATACAGATAAAACATTATCGTCCACAGCAGAATAAACAGAAAATGATCTTTCATCTGAGTTTTAATGTGTGCAACACTTTCTGTTTCAAAATAAAAGCACTCAAGTGTTTCTGTTGACTGAATGCATTCATTTGTTTAAAACTGTTGGCAGGAGCGGAAGATGCACGGCTTCATACTGTATAGCAATTTTTTTTTATTGGAGTACATAGGACTACTTTCAGACAAGGAAATATTCATATTAATGGACATTTTCAAAGTCTATATGTAAAAAATATTGTGCTGTAGTAGCAGAACATATTGTTCAACTGAAGCTAAATATTAAAAAGATGCTGTAAATATGAATATTGTGCATTGAACAGATAAAGTTGCATAACTACCTTTCTTTGTGTATATTTAACAGAAATTACAAAAATAATAAATATGATCTTCCTAAGTGGGTTTCTTTAAAGATATTGGGGGGGGGCATCTCGGTGTGTGGAGGGTCTCCAGAGTTCAGTGCATGTCTGAAAGCAGCTTATGAATCAGGAGAGAAGTGTTTGTAGACGAAGGTGCAGACGATCACAGATTCTAACTCTAACGTGTGGTTTGTCTTCAGGGTTCATACCTGTTGGCTGCTTCTAACGACTTCGCCAGTCGCATCTGGACGGTCGACGACTACAGACTGAGGGTAAGTGACATCATTACAACCGCTGAAGACAGACAAGATGTTGACTTGATTTGCCATCTTGTGCTGATGATTTCATTTGGAGTTAGTTGTTTCTGCTGGTCTGTGATGTCATGTAAAAGGTCTGATTTTCAGCTCCTCCCCCCTCAGCCGCCTTAGCTCCCAGCAGCCCCTGCTCTCTGCTCCCATCATGCACTAGTTTTGCTATGGTGGTCCCAGGAGCTGCTGACAGAAAGGAAGTGACATTGCAGTGAGTCTATACAGAGATTTTATAGGCTCATAGTGGTGGCTGACATCCAACAGAACCAATCATCATGGAGCATAAGGCTAAGGGGCGTGGCCTGAGACATGATCTCATTGTACTTCTGAGGCCACAGAAATGATGAGTTTGTGTCATAAACATCAGACATGATGTCCACACACCTGAACACACCACAGACTAAATGAATCCATCATGTCCGTGTGTCACAGCACACCTTGACAGGCCACAGTGGGAAGGTGCTGTCTGCTCGTTTCCTGTTGGACAACGCTCGAATCGTGTCTGGGAGCTACGACCGAACGCTCAAACTTTGGGACCTCCGCAGCAAAGTCTGTATGTGATTGGTCCATTTGTTTGAGTGATGTTTTTTCTAATAGCAGTCAGACACCAACTCAGTAACTGACCGTTTCACCTGTGCAGGTATGAAGACTGTGTTCGCTGGGTCCAGCTGTAACGACATTGTGTGTACAGAGCAGTGTGTCATGAGTGGGCACTTCGATAAGAAAGTTCGATTCTGGGACATCAGGTGAGCTTGATGGCTGAAAGTTCCAGAACTCACCTGAACTACAAACTAACCTTTGACCTGTGCTGTCACTCGTCTCTCACTTTCAGGGCGGAGAGCATCGTACACGAACTCGAGCTTTTGGGTCGAGTAACGTCTCTGGACCTGAACATCGACCGAACTGAGCTGCTCACCTGCTCCAGAGATGACCTCATCAAGATTATCGACCTGCGCACCAACGCTGTCCGACAGACGTTCAGGTGTGTGTGGTACAGGTGTGTGTTTGTCAAGTGTGGTACAGGTGTGTACTAATTTTGTGTTTGTGTGTTCAGTGCACAGGGCTTCAAGTGTGGAGCGGACTGGACCAGAGTCACCTTCAGGTGCGTTCAACACTTAAACACTACAGTAACCCGGGTACTTTTATTTTATATTTTATATATTTAATCATTTATGTTTATTCATTCAGTCCAACCTGACTCCAACAGACTCTGTTGTTTTGTTTTGTTTATAACCACATTGTCAACACGCTACAATTGATTCTTTAATGAGTAAAATCTTTCTACAAAACTGTACATTCATAGTTTCCGTCAGCCCCCCCAACTCTGCGCTCGCTCGTTGTCTCACTCTCTTGCTCACCGACAAGATGCACAACATCGGAACTGTGTAAACTCAGACTGGGTAGAAACATTTTGGTCTTCACCAACACAAATGTAGTGTTTTGCACTCAGACTGGTGAAATGCGACCCGATCATGGTCACAATAGTCCCACCCCCAACCTCTGACGTAGTTGGTTTTTACTTCTAGAACCAGTTTTCTGTCCGAGAGCCAGTTCTTTGACTGTGGAAACACAAAGAACTGGTTCCAGATCAGGAACTGGCTCCAAACTGGCCCTGGAACTGTCTTGGTGGAAAAGGGCCAATGATGATGCTGCAGTGTCTGTTTTCAGTCCTGATGGCAGCTACGTAGCAGGAGGGTCAGCTGACGGCGCTCTGTACGTGTGGAACGTCTTGACGGGGAAAGTGGACCGAACTCTGGACCGGAACCACAAGTAAGAGACAAACTGATCAAAGTGATCGGTCAATGAGACTAAAGCTTGCTGATCAGCTGACCTCAGGTAACCTCGTGTCGCTCTCTCCGTAGCTCTGCTATCAATGCCGTGTCGTGGTCACCGTCAGGAGCCTACGTGGTCAGTGTGGAGAAGGGCAGCAAGGCCATCCTGTGGTCTGACATGTGATTGGCTGATGGAGACAGAGACTCTTACCAATGAGAGGACAGTTGATGAAATGTTTCATGTTGCTGATACAGACTGAGGATCAGCTGATGCCTTCGTGTTCAATCACATGTTCATAATGACATGTTTACTTGCGTGTTGATCTGAATGTTGATGTAATGCTGACACACACGCACATTCTCGTACCTGTGTCTTAGTGAGGACCCTCAAACAGACCTTTGGAAAAGTGACTGCAATGTCCTCACTTCATAAGGTCCTCACAAAGATGGAAGTACAAGTACTCACACACTTTGTCCCCTGATGTTAAAGAGGATTTAATAAAGTCTTCATGATCAGCTGGTGTGTGTCTGTTTGTGTGTGTGGGGTGTCTGTCTGTGGTGACGTGTATGTCTGTGGTGATGTGTATGTCTGTGTGTCTGTCTGTCTGTGTCTGTGTGTGTTTAGAGACCCACAAGAACCAACCTGACCCGTAGGAGCAAAGTACTCACAGTACCACAGACTGTCTGCATGTACTTCACTTACTGATGTACTGGGGGTGTTGGTGGAGGAGAACCACACATACTTTAATACTTTGATCCTTTAAGTAGCTTTAGTCTGTGAAATGATTTTATTAAATACTGAACATTATCAAGGCCACATCCTGGGATTCTAACGTTTCTCATCAAGAGGCTTCTTTACTTCACTTCCTCTCGTCTTGTTAGTAAACAACAGATTCAGATCTTGTGGCCCCAGTTATTTATATCATTCACACACATCGTTATATTTTTACCTAATGCCACCAGGGGGCGCTGTAACTTTCACATTGATACAGTTACAGATGTTTTGCTTGCTTGCTTTTAGCAGCTTTATATGTTAATTTTATTCTGGAAGTTTGTTCTCTGGTTTTTATTACCTTACTGTGATTGTTAGGTTAAGATCTGCTGGATAAAGATTTCTTGGATATGTTGAACTCACTTCAGTCAACATATTTAAAATAGTTTTTCATCTTATTGGCAAACAAAAGAACGCAGACGTCCATCAGAGGTAGAACTTTTAAATAAAGGACCCCCCCCCCCATGAGCTCAGTAATCTGCTGATGTCAGCAAACAAACTGCTGAGTCAACTCATCGGCTCAGGGACACTTATGTTGATCACATGTGATGTAACAGTCATGTGAAACTGATATGACCCAACATCAGAACACGTGTGTTCATTTCCCAGACTCACAGCCAGGAGGTCAAAGGTCACTTAGAAAGACGAGGAGGTTCCAGAGCTTTAGGTGATGAGGGCCGATGCCGGGGTGGATGTAAACCAAAACAGCAGAATGCATACGTCATGTCAGTGATGACGTTTCAGTCGGTACCAAACTTCAAACCTGATTAAATTTGTTCAGACTGAGATTTGCAGGATTATATTGTGTGTGTGTCTGTGCGTGTGAGTGTGTGTCAGTAATAAGCAGCATGCTGACCAGGCTGAGTGTGTCCTCCTTATAAAAGCAGCTCAGTGTGATCAGAGGGAACTCATCTCAACTCTTCTCTTCTTCAGGTCAGTGTTTGTGTTTACTTTAAGGACTCTTCACCTGTTTTTCACACAGCGCCTCCTTCAGGGCACAGTCAGAAAAACATTTCATTAATGTTTTTAAAATGTAGTGAAAGAGTCGTTAAAACTGAGTTAATGTGAATATGAGGTCACAGCAGCGATCGTGTCTTCAGGTGTCGACACGTTGAGTCACGATGAGTCTGAAACACGTTGTCTTCAAGAAAGTGTCCCGCGACAAGTCGGTGAGTTAAAATTCTCATTTTAATTTTTTGGATAAAATTTTAGTGAAATTTAAAGATATTTTCTGATTGTGTTGTTTATGAACTGTTCTCTAACGATTGATGAGAAACAGAGTAGAACCTATGAGCCAGGCAGCTCTGACCCGTCCTCTGCTCTCAGGTTGCTGTCTACATGACCAAGAGAGACTTTGTGGATCACTGCGACTTTGTGGATCCAGTCGGTGAGTTTCAACACAAACAAGCTAACATTTCTGTTTTCATTCAGTTAGGCTCCATATCTTTATTTTGTATGCTAGCTATGCTAACATGTTCTTGACCAGAGCTTCAGCTTCTTCACTCTTCTTTCACTAAAATAAATTAAACATAATTAAATTAATTTAAAATGTTTGTCACAAAAATGTTTTTCTTCTGAGTCGTCGTAAAACGTTTCGGAGAAGAAACAGATCCATGGTCTCGTCCGACATGATTTGATGTTCCTTTAAAAGCTAAGTTAGCCTAGTACCAGATGTTGACAGATGTTTCCTCTGGTCCTCTCAGATGGAGTCATCTTCATCGACCCGCAGCTGCTGCAGGGAAAGAAAGGTCTGTGACCGACCTTTGACCTTTGACATACATGGACAATTAATAATGATCAGTAATAATCAGACATCAGTTTAACACAGTCTGAGATTTAATGGATTCAGCCTCTAGTGGCCAGTAGTGGTACTTCATCTTCTTCACTTGTTAATGCGTGGTGTTGGTGCGTTTGCAGTGTACGTGATGTTGTCGTGCACATTTCAATACGGTCGTCAGGACATGGATGTGTTGGGCGTTGCCTTCAGGAGGGACCTGTTCCTGGTGACTCGTCAGGTTTATCCTGAGCTGCAGGACAAGGACAAGCTAACTCACACTAAGAGCCAACAGAAGCTGCTGCGAAAGCTCGGAGACAACGCATTCCCCTTCTTCTTTGAGGTGAGAGGCCATTCAGTGCTGCCTGCTGGAGGAGTCTAGCTCAACTGACTCCTTTATCTTATTCCTGCTCCCCACAGCATCATCCCTTGTACATGAGACTCTCTGCGACTCATTTCTCATCAACGCTGTTTGTAGTCTGAAGTTTTCACGGAGCTTGTGTCAATCATCATGTGTGAAAATGATATTGTCGTAGACAAGTTTATTCGAAGTGAGTTTGTTTCAGTTTCCAGACAACCTACCGTGTTCTGTCGCTCTGCAGCCGGGACCTTCTGATGTGGGAAAGGTAACTTGTCTTTTCTAGAATTATAAGAACATGAGTTCTCAGAATAATATCTTCTCTACGACATGCTGCATTTGCTTCATGAAGCTCACATGTATTATTAAGGTTTTTATCTCATGGTGGAGGATCTGGGACATTGAGTAAAATAAAATGTCACCTCCCATTCCTCAGACTGTAGCTGGGTTCAATTCAGTTTTATTTATATAGCATCAAATTATAACATGAATTATCTCGAGGCTCTTTACATGTTAAATTTATAGAGAAACCAACAGTTGCCACAATGAGCAGCTCTGACGACTGAGTAAGAAAAAACTCTTTAACTAGATGAAAGAACCAGAGTCGATGTGGACCACATCTGCTTCGACTGTACAGTTCAGGCTCCGCCTTCTTCAAATGCAGCCGACCCGTGTTTCCTTTCATCCCGAGCTACGAAGGATCCAACAGGTGGACTTGTGACGAGGCTAACGAGCTAGCTAGCTGATGTTAGCGGCTCAGAGTAGCTAACGTTGAAATGTAAGAGTGGAACCTCTTTATATACAGTCTATGAGTGGAACAAGCTGCTGAGACCAGACCGTCGTATTCTCAAGATATATACTATATATACTACTAAACTCAGTTCGGCCTTCACTCTACTGATAGAACCAAGATGGTGGCCACTGATGTGGAGACAAAGACAGAATCAAACCAACTGGACGTTATTTTCCTGAACTAAAGACAGGATTTAGTAAAAGTTGAATTTACCAACTGTCCTGCAGGGGGTGCTAGATGTTGTAGGTGTGTGAACTTGTTTCCTATCAACTTCACCTGATAATAAATAAAATATGAGCCTCACCAGTCATCTTAAACTAATGATAGAGAATCAGAGGAGAACAGAGTTCTGTTTTTCTCTAACAAGATGTTTTCAGATATGAACTGACTCAGACATTTGTTCACACATACAGAACCTCCAGAACATGTCAGGAACACGTGAGGAACAAGTCAGGACTTCAGGTCAAACTGGTAAACTGAACCAAACTGTTTCAGTAGAAAGAAAAAAACCCTGGTTCTGTTGGTTTCTCTTCTTCCAGCTCTGATTTGAGAACTGCTCCAGAAAAAGTGCATCTGCTTTAATTTGAGTAAAACACAGACCAGCCTGAGATCCAGACTCTGACTTTTTCATCCTCTTGTGTATTTTTTGTGTCAGAAATGTGCGGTGGAGTTTGAGGTGAAAGCGTTCTGTGGTCAGAACCAGGACGAGAAGACCAATAAACAGTGAGTCCAGGACCAGGATCAGAGTCAGGACTCAATGGATCCTGTTCTGAATCCGTTTGTTCTTTGTGCAGGAGCTCAGTTTGTCTCAGTATCCGTAAGATCCAGTTCAGTCCAGAGAAGCAGGACCTGGTTCCTGTGGCAGAGAGCACCTTCGAGTTTCTGATGTCTGAGAGACCTCTGTCCGTCAAACTGAGCCTGTCCAAAGAGGTTAGACAGGAACCTGGCTGTCTCCACTGTCTATGCCTGTCTGTCTCAAACGTCTGTGCCTGTTTGTCTCACCTGTCCATCTCACCTGTCTCTCCTCAGACGTTTTATCACGGCGAACCCGTCATTGTGAACGTTGACATCACAAACTCGTCCAACAGGAACATCAAAGACATCAGTGTGTCAGGTGATGTGTGTCTGTTGTCACATGATCATGTGGTCACATGTGTTCAGATCATGCATGACCTTTCATAAACGTGTTGTTTGCGTGTTCAGTCGATCAGGTGACCAATGTCGTTCTTTACTCCAACGACAAATACATCAAATCCGTCGCCAAAGAGGAAACTGAGTGAGTCTGATCTTTTATTTGTCTTTCTGTAGTTTTGAGACCAATTATGGTTCAATACCATCATTGTGAGGACATTTTGTCTGGTCCTCACAATTTCAAATGTTCGTTTGAGGGTTAGGTCTTCAAAAGAGCCGTCTCTATTTTCTGAGACGGCTCAGGTCCTTCAACATAGACAGGGCGATGCTGCGGATGTTTGATGAGTCTGTTGTGTCCAGTGCCATCATGTTTGCTGTTGTCTGCTGGGGCAGCAGCTTGAAGAAGAAGGACATTAATAGACTCAACAAACTAATCAGGAAAGCCAGCCATGTTGTTGGGGGAGGGGGGGGGGGGGCTGTCACAGTGGTGATGGAGAGGAGAACTTGTTTCCAAAGTAAGGACGATATTGGACTTTCCTTCACACCCTCTCCATAATGTCTTGATTAGCTTCTGCAGCTTGTTCAGTGACAGACTCATCCACCTCCAGCCTGTTGGTGTCAAACTGTATAATGACATCCTGTAAATAAGCTTAAACATGTATACTGTGTTTCTTAACTCACATTTCATGTTGATCTGTACTGCAGATTTATTTCTACTTATTTTTGTCTTCTTGTTTAATTTGATTTATTTTGATTAGGCTGCTATGCCTGCTTTTTCATCGCTTGCTCAGGACTTTTGTGACGTTTGAATTTCCCTCCGGGGATTAATAAAGTGTTTCTGTGTGTGTGTGTCTCAGCGACTGTGTTCCTTGTGGGACATCTCTAAAGAAACACTACACACTGTTTCCTGTTCTGACTCACAACAAAGATCGAAGAGGAGTCGCTTTGGACGGACGACTGAAACATGAAGACACAAACCTGGCTTCATCCAGCATGTGAGACACACACATGAACCAAGCATTTCCTCAAACATCTTCAGTGATGATCACATTAATCATACAGCCTCCCCTCCCCCCATCAGTGTGAAACAGGAAGTGATGAAGGAGGTTCAGGGGATCCTGGTGTCGTATAAAGTGGTGCTGAGGATGATTGCCAGTGGGTGAGTCCATGAACTTTGACCTCAATGATCTACATCAAACATCGTATTTAAATGTTTTATCATGAAAGTGACTGAGAGTTTTTTCTTTGCTTCAACAACAGGACGCTGGCATCCAGGTACAAACACCCTGTGTGTGTGTGTGTGTGTGTGTGTGTGTGTGTGTGTGTGTGTGTGTGAAACATCTGGATCGCCCCCTGGTGGCCTGCTGCAGTATAGACCATAAACCTCCTCCATGTTAGCAGATGGGACATAAACCAAACTAAAAATCAAAGTAGACTTTAAAGCTCCAGTGTGTAAGATTCAGGTGAAAGGGAACTATTGACAAATATTCAATGTAGAATAATCCTCATGATGTTTTCACTAATTAATTTCCTCTAAATTGAATGAGTTGTAGTTTTCTTTACCCCAGAAAATACTTTATATTTAAATACTTTATATTTAAATACTTTATTTTTAAATCGGGGGGTTCCTCTCTCCGGAGGCCGCCATGTTTTTTACATTAGTCCAGACTGAACAAACTAAACACCTTTTGAGTTTTTATGTTTTTAACTGAAGCTACCACAGGTTCTTCTTCATGTTTGGAAGGAGAGGGGGAGGGGAGGGGTGTTCAGCTACAACATGACACTTCACCACTAGATGTCACTAAAGTCTACACACTGTACCTTTAAATAAATGTTTGTCAAAGATGTTTCTGTCTTTTCAGCTCGTTCTTCTCTCACTGATATTTGTTCAAGTGTTTCTGATGAGTTTGGTTTGATTTAGTTATTTGATGATATAAGACATTATGATTGACAGCTGAGACTGTTTTGTTTTTGTGTTACAGTGAGGTGTCTCTGGAGGTCCCATTCAGACTCATGAATCCTAAACCTGAGCCAGGTAAATTCAAACTGTTGAGTCAAACCTGAAGTTAACCTGAATCAAACCTGAAGTTAACCTGAAGTTAGCCTGAAGTTAGCCTGAGTCAAACCTGAAGTTAACCTGAAGTTAACCTGAAGTTAGCCTGAAGTTAGCCTGAGTCAAACCTGAAGTTAACCTGAATCAAACCTGAAGTTAACCTGAAGTTAGCCTGAGTCAAACCTGAAGTTAACCTGAAGTTAAACTTAATCAAACCTGAAGTTAACTTGAATTAAACCTGAAGTTAACCTGAATCAAACCTGACGTTAGCCTGAAGTTAGCCTGAGTTAAACCTGAAGTTAACCTGAATCAAACCTGAATTAAACCTGAATCAATCCTGAAGTTAACCTGATCAAACCTGACGTTAGCCTGAAGTTAGCCTGAGTTAAACCTGAAGTTAACCTGAATCAAACCTGAAGTTAACCTGAATCAAACCTGAAGTTAACTTGAATTAAACCTGAAGTTAACCTGAATCAAACCTGAAGTTAACCTGAATTAAACCTGAATTAAACCTGAAGTTAACCTGAATCAAACCTGAATTAAACCTGAATCAATCCTGAAGTTAACCTGATCAAACCTGACGTTAGCCTGAAGTTAGCCTGAGTTAAACCTGAAGTTAACCTGAATCAAACCTGAAGTTAACCTGAATCAAACCTGAAGTTAACCTGAATCAAACCTGAAGTTAGCCTGCTTCATAGTTCAGCACCCTGATTGAATCCTGATGTTACAGGTTGAATCATGTTTTTACATCTAAATCTTTGTTTCTTTTTTTTTTTTACATCAGAGTCAGTTTATTTGTTTTTTATTAAATCAGTTTTTTTCACTCATGACTTTTTTTCTCTTTCATCACTTCCTGTGTCAATCGTCTCTTCAGTCAAAGAGAGGTGAGACCCCTTCACTGAGGTTACATCCATATGCCTGCATTTTCATTTTAAAAGATTTTCAAACTTAACAATCTTTGTCCACACAAGCGTTCTGTATCAGTTTTAATCCCTGCCCCTGTGTTGTGAGCGGCATCGTTTCCTAACGTCTCAGTTCCTGCTCGAACCTGCAGCATTTCCAACTTCTCTGTTTCAGCGACTCTGAATAGTCACGTGATCGCAGGTGTATAAGTGGCAGAGATGAGTTTGAAATGAAAACTTAGTCGTGTGGATGTAGCCTGACTCTGATGATCTGATTCTCTCTCAGTGAACCTGATGACATGGTGTTTGAGGACTTTAAGCGAGCTTACCTGAAGGGCGTGGTCTACGGAGACGATGATGAGTCTCCTACTGAGGCCTGAAGAGCGTCCCCATCATCTATCAGCTTCCAGAGCTGAAGACAAAGACAGGACATGTCCTGCATGTCCCCCCTCAGGATAAACATTACATCCAGCTGTGACTCAGGCTGCAGGGGGCGCCATGGGGAACAAACTGTCTTACTTGCAGCTCTGTAGTTTTACCTGCTGTCAAAGGAGTACCTCCCCCTCCTTAAACTCCTCCTGACCGCTGAACTCCCTCTAACCTTTGACCTCCCCCGACATTTGAACTCCCTCTGACCTCCTCCTGACGAATGATAGCAGCTTTTTTAAGTTGATAACGAGCGTCCTGTCTAAATAAAACAAACTGTTGTGATCACGTCTGTGTCATGAACACGTATGTACTACCAGCATCATGTGATCTGGTTCTTTAGCAAAGAGAATTACCCACAGTTCATTGTGTGGTTAAACAAACCAACAGCAAGATAACAATAAACAATCGCTACACTGCCGTTAGAAGAAAAACAAACATCAGCTGAGAAGAAAGTAATAACATGGTGTGATGTCACTTCCTGTTTATTCATTTCTATCGTCACACACTCGCACAGTCCATACACACGTGTTCTGTTTTTCCTTGTCCTCATCAGCTGACCATGAAAACTTTATTAAACTCTCTTGAACGTCAAAAACCAAATCAATAATCATCTGGTTTGATTTATTTTCTTCAATTAAGCTGAAGAACTAACAGACAGGGAAACGTATGCACGTTAACATCCTGTAGTTCTAACACACACCTGAAGTGTGTTTGTCACGCGAACATGTGACATCACGTCTGGTTGTGATTGATGATGTCACCTGTCATTCAGATGTAGAATCATCCATCAACATGGACCGAGCTGCTTGTTTCAGCTCTGCTGTTGTCATGGCAACAAATTGACCCGCACACATGTTCTGTGACATCATCGTGTGTATCTACATCCAGATTCTGATGTGATTTTTTTTATTATTATTCATTTTGTTTCTGTCAATACAAACCCGTCTTCTTCAAACTGAGAAGGGAAACAGGAGGTTTCATGTTTGTCCTGAATTCAGGAGGTCGGTGCTCAGGTGTCGTGATCATATCGTCCCTATGAAAACACATCAGGGCGGAATGGACTCTTTTGTTCCATTGTTGTGAGAACACAGAGACTTTAGAGGAACCCGCCCTGTGGATCTAAAGACGAGTCCGTATCACTTAATGCTGATGCTAAACGATCAGTGTCATGGGCTCATCAGGTGACGCTGCGACACAGAAGGGAAACTTCAGTGGTTTACAGACAAAGACTGAGATTCAGCTGCTGATAAACAAACAACACACAGGATGTTATTACAACAAGGTGACACAAAACACACACACACACACTGCACTGAAACAAGACTATGAAGTTAGCGTCTAAATACGAAAAAAAAAGCATGAAGCTAATGTCTAACTACAACAAGAACAAACATGAAGCTAGCATCTAAAATAATACCTTTTTTAAACATTTATTTTCATTAGCTTCATGTTTGTTCTTGTTTTATTTTATCTTCACGTCTCAAACAAAAAACGGAATAAAAATGAAGCTTACGTCTAAAAAAGAATACGGATTTTATGAGAAAACAGATTTAAAGACAAAAGATTCAGTTGAAGATAATTTATTGTTTTTTATTTGTGCTCAGAACGAACCACACATACAGGTCACATGGTTCCAAGATCACTAAACACGACCAGATTTAAAAAATGGCTTCACAGGATTTGAAACAACAACCTTTAGGATCTGGAACAAATGGGAACTACAGAGTCTGAAAGTTAAACTAATAAATGAGGCCTGAGAGTCTGACGCCCCCTGCAGCTTTCACTTCTTCATACATCAGCATGAGCACATGGAGTAACTACAGTGAGAACAGTGACCTCTACAGTGGACATGGTGCTCTGTTCTCAGCTAATTAGAACATTTCTCATGGTTAAAGATGTTTCATCGTGATTGACAGGTGTGATCATGCTCAGAAGTCCTTTTTACAGATTCCATGATTTCCTCTGAGTCAGTTTGATATTCAGTTCTGTTAAAAGTCTACTGCTGAGTTTTTCTGGTTCTGGTTTCATTGTGTTTCTCTCTGTTGATTGATTGGTGAGATGTGTTTTCAAGACGAGCTAACATAATTTATTTCAGACCCTCTACAGATAAGATAACCTGTGACCTGATGACCAGGCGACCAAAATGGACCAAAGGACCATTTTATTGATTATTAGTTGGATCCTCCACCGGCAGCTGTAGTGGGGGGACTGGCGGTGCTGGTCTCAGAGATTTCTCTCCAGGTGTATTTTTCATTATCTGTGGACAATGGCACAATGAAGTTTCTACTTAAACCCACATTACATGTATCTGGGTGGAGCAAGTAGCCTGAGAAGGTGCTGCTGGTCTCAGAACCGGCATACATGCCGTTAGTGACCTGATCCTTCACCTGAATCCACAGCCTGTTTCCCTGGGCCAGGTGAAGGACAACTGAGTGCGAGGTGGTCCCTAACATTTTAGGATCAGTGGTTATAACAACTGGTCTGTGATCATGAAAGAGTCCAACTTTCAGGACCCGTTCATGGACAGTGAGGTGATAGCTGAGGACATAGGTTCCATTGACAGGGGCGGTGTAGATACCAGTGTCGGGGTTGTAATTGTTATGGACATTGTAGATAATGTGGGAGAAGACCACAGGGGTGTTGGGTGGGGGGTAACTGGACATCAGCCCTGCAGAGAAGGCTGACTGGATACTGGGCATGCAGGGACCAGGAGGACCCATCATCCCAATCTGCCCTGGTTCTCCCTGGGGCCCCTGTAGCCCAATTTGCCCCACAGCCCCCCCTTCTCCTTGTTCCCCCTTGTCTCCCTTTTCCCCTTTATGACCTGGACTCCCATCTACTCCATCTGTACAGTTGCACTCCCCCTGGGGCCCTAAATCACCCTTATCACCCACAAGTCCAGGGGCACCAGTGGGACCCAGATCACCCCTATCACCCTTATTGCCTTTGGGTCCCAGCAGCCCTGGAGTACCAGGCAGACCTCGGGGTCCTGCAGGGCCAGGTAGACCTGGGGGTCCTTGGGGGCCATTGCTGGACTCACAGGTATCTGGACAGACTCCATCATCTCCTTTCGGACCCTGATCCCCTGGGTGACCCGACAGACCTTGATCACCTTTGTCACCTGCAGCAACAAAAAACAGGTCAGGACCTTGACCTGAATCTGAGGAGCTGTAACATTTGGGCCCCTGCCTCACCTTTGAAACCTCGGCCCCCTTTGTGTCCCACTAGTCCTGGGGGTCCATCTTGTCCCTTCTGACCCTCGTCTCCTTTCTGTCCTGAGCAGCAGAAACATCAAAAGCAGTTGAAGTGATGATTGTAGTCGTAGGAACAGAACAATGAGGACGTTTTTTACCTTTGATCCCAGATCTGCCCACGAAACCTGGAGGACCTCTGAACCCTGTCAAGCCTCTTCTTCCAGGACTACCCGGACTACCTGACAGGAGACGAGAGGCGAGATATTAATGGTTCACAGGGTTCATATCGTGTTTCCTGTCAATTATTTTTCATTTCAATAAGACAAACAATCAACAAAGTTGTGATCCAGAACCGTCCTGCCTCAGAATCCATCCATTATTTAAGCAGCTCATCATACCAGTGTTGCAGTGGGGGACGGAGCCAATCCCAGCTGACATTAAGCAACAGGCGAGGTTCACCTGGTTGACTTGTTGTCAGTGAATCACAGAGACTGTTCACACTCACTTACACCCTGCTTCAGAATCAACACCATAAATCACTCAGACTTTCAAAACTCAAATGTGGAAACAAATAAAAAATAAGACTGCATCTTACTTTTTCACCCCTGGTTATCAGCTCAGAGCTCAGTGCTGCCACAGGTGGCAAAAATCTGTTGTATTTTATTGGATGGTAATTTTCACTTTCTATCTACTATCTGCAGATGTGTATTATTTTTTCCCCTTACCTGGAAGACCCCGTTCTCCTCGGTCTCCTTTGGGCCCCTGGGTGCTCTGGCAGTGTGTGCAGAGACAGAACCAGGGGATCTCATTTGGGGAGACCGGGTCCGAGGACTGCAGCAACGTCTGGCAGAAGGCCTCCAGGGACCCGGCGGGCAGCTCCGTCATGTTGTCTCCAGTGGGGTTAAAGAGGCGTCCTGGGCCGTCGATCTGTGGGTTGGTGGGCGGTAAAGGCGGTGGGTTGGGGGGGGGGCTCCAGGTTTCTATGGAGATGGGCTCAGGTATCGTCACGACATTCGGGAGGGACACCACCATCAACAGAAGGTGGAGAGGAAAGGTCAGCATAGTCTGCAGGGAGGGGGTTGTACAGTTTATTCCATATGACCTGATGATGTTAATACTGAGCACAAAAAGCTAGCTGCTGCTCGTACCATTGCTAAGTGACGAGTTGGTGACATTGTGACGTGAAACGTTTCACACTTAACTAAAGTTATAAAGTTCGTCATCATGCAACAAGTCAGAGCATCAAAATGATTCTGATTCTTTGGTTTGATGAAATAACGTTACTACACGTCACTGTGGTTAAATATCATTTAAAAAAACGTTCTGATATATTATTTACTATTATGATTTTTAAAGAACTCCTACAATTCTCCATTATTTATTTGTTTATTAACTTTATAGTAAACATGATTGATTTTATTATTTTATTATTGCTCCTCTGTTATGAAATATTATGATAATAAACACAGAATAAAAAGAAACATGGAAAGAAATTCATATTTGTTTCTCACCGAAGTTTCGTCCATCGATGAAGCTTCACTCGTTCCTGCAGCTGATCTGAGCTGTCACTCTCACAGCTGTTAATAAAACACCTGCAGCTCCGCCCACTCATCCCCCCCTACACACACACATACTCACTCTCCCACTCTCCCACATAGGTGGGTGTGTGGGAGAGTGACTATGTGTGTGTGGGGGGGTGTCTGTGTTGTGTAAAAGTAGGTCTGTGTTTTTGTGCTTTTGTCTTTGATGCATAATGTGACCTCATTACAATAATACAGACAGGTGTCACATGACAACGCGCCCCCCCCCCCCCCCCCCCCCCCAAACACACATACACACCTATGATCAGTGGGAACTAGAGAAAAGTTGTGTTCATGGAAAAGGACGAAGCTGTTGACCAACAACTTTATCAACATTCTTACTTTTCTATGGACTTTGATCATTATCATCATTAATTCTGTAACATACACTTGGCAGCCATCCTACCCTTGGTCAGAAACACCCCACATCAAAACCTCATGGTGTCCAACGATGTCCACACCACAAAAGAAAACATCTCCTGATAGACAGCATCCTTTCAGCCGTGACCACATACAGTGGCAAGAAAAAGTATGCAAACCTTTTAGATCTGTGTAAACATTTGGTCTGATCCCAAGTCAGTTACAAAATGATCAACACGCAAGCTGCTTTAGCTAATAAGTCACTAATTACTGCGTTGTTCGTGTCCATGAGTAAATCATTCAAACATTCACTGCATAGGTTGGAAAAAGACCCAAAAGCTAATAGGAGTCAAACCTGATTAGCAAACCTGGAGTCCAATAAATGAGCGTTGGGAGGGTTAGAGCTTCTTTGACTGATTTTGAGTTTGCTATTCACAAGAAGCTTCTGCTGATGTGAACCTCATCCAGAAGACCTATGATCAAGAGTAGTTGATTTGCATGAAGCTGGAACTTCATCTCAAAGACTTCAATCATTCGTCCGTCTACAGTTTGACAAATTGAGTTCAAATGGAGAGGATGTGGTTCTGTGCTATGTCTTACCCTCTCAATCAGGTAAAGAATAATCCTGGAGTTACAGCTTGAAGTTTGAAGGAATCTTTGGAATTGGTTAAACTTTCTGTTCACGACTCAGCCATATGCAAAACATTGAACATGCAGGTTGTCCTCGTCTCTGGAAGGACTCTCATTGTACTGCAGACCAAGATGAGAACACCAAAGTCCCTTAATGACCTAAATAAGTGCTCTCACCTCTCATTATGAAGGAGCATTATAAAAGGAGCATTCTTGGGCATTCTGGACCTCCTCCACTTCACCTACAGGGCAGGTGGGGGTGTCAAGAATGCTGTCAGCACCCTATCAACATCCTTTAGTCCTGAGTCATTTGGACGGTGTAAAGACTTCTTCAGCTCTAACTGTTTACTACCTCACATTTTATGAGGTCCACATTATCAACCCTGGCTTGATACTGTATGTTGGCTGGTTGACTGTGGAACTGACAGATTTCTGAAGGTGAGGGAGTTTTATCTAATGTCATTTGATCTTCCACTGGCTCCACTCAGGAGTGTGTCCTCTCACCACTATTGCTCATTTCATACACTAACCATCAGTGACTCTGTGATTGTGTCCCTCACTGACAATTCCACTGATCACGGCCCGGTGGTGGAGGATTTTAACAACTGGTGTGAGCCAGTCTTACTTCAATATTAAAGTGTCCAAAACTAAAGACATGATAATGGGACTTCAGGAAGTAGCCACCACCCTCTGTATTTTTTTCATGGACAAGCTGTTGAAGTTGTCCAACAATTATCTGGGAACACAATCAACATCAAACTCACATCTGATGCTGACACTGATGCAAAGGTCCACCAGCGTGTGGACTTTTATCACAAGTTGACAAGTTTTAATGTTGATTCCTCTGGTATGGAAATGTTACATTCTTGTTTTATTGAGTCTGTTTTCACCTCCTTTCTTTCTCTGAAGTATGGTGACGGGAGCGTCGTGATTCTAGGACCTGGACAGCTCACCATCATCAAGGAGAAAATGAATTCCTTAGTTTATAAAGGCAGGAGATGTCAGGGTGTCCACCAGCTGAAGATCAGTATGAGTTTGGTGATGTAGCAGGAAATAGTTGTGGACCATGATCAAGGTGGCAACTGATGGTTGATCATGATGGCAGCAGTGGATCCTGATGGTGGACTATGATCACAACAAGACAGCTTGATAAACAATATGTCTCCTCAGATACTCGACCATTACTGACAATAATTCCTCAATTCATTCACCTTCCATCAAGCTACAAACTGTTTACTCTAACCAGTGCTGTAATTACTCTTATTTTTCTGACGTCCTCCATCACATGGAGAGACAGATCCTCATGTGTCTCTCTCAGGTTTCTACGTTCTTTTTCCCTGTAAAAAGTTTTTTTAGTCATTTTTTCTTACTCTTTTTGAGTTAAGAACAGATGATGTCACAGTTTGTTAACGCCTATGAGACAAATTGTGATTTGTGAAAATGGGCTATACAAATAAAATTTGATTGACATTAATTCAAGCGGTCATCAGAACCTTCCATCACAGAACATACCCACAAGGACCGAAGACAAAGTGAAGGAACAACACGTCAGGGAAACTGTTAAAACCTGTTGCTACACAAACTAGACTTTCATCAAATATCACATCCTTCCACCTTCATGGTGACTCGTCCTGTAGTTTTTGTGAAACCCTGCAAACAGACAAACAAACGAAACATAACCTCCCTGATGAAATAATGTGGTTCATTCAGTCCAATCACACAAGCACTGATCAGATCAATTCAATAAAAAAACAACACAAACAGATGGCACAGCACAGGACAACCAGGTCCACAGGCCAGGACAGTTCACTTACACCTTAAGGACAAGGGTCATTCTTCTGAGGACGGAAATGTACAAACCCATTTTCATCAAAACCAACACAGGACGTGGTGCAAGAAGCAAACCGAGTTCAGATCAACATGAATGACACACCAGGGTGTGTGTTACCTGAACGACCCACTAGCTTCAACAACCTGTGTTCACTTCCTGTCTCCGGACTCGGGTCTGGACCGGGTCAGTCTTTATATCTCATTAGTGTGTTGTGTGTTCTGTGAACATTGTGAGGACGCTGTTGGGTGGAGCAACTCTTTCATGTGTAAACTGACCTGGTTCTCTGTGTATGAAGAGACAGAGGCGTCACCTGATCCCACACAAACTGTCTTTATACGACACGTTACCACTGCCGTGTCCTGGGAACCAGGCTGAGAACCTTCATGTAGGTCACCTGTGGTCAGGTGGTTCACCTGAGCCCGATGTCACGCCCTCAACCAACCAGCTTCAGTTATACAAGACAGGTTTCAAATTCAGTTTTGAGATCATGTCCTGTTCATTAAAGACTGTATATAAACATAATGTATAACTGCATATATACACCATCAATGACTTTGTACGAAGACGATCAGTGTGTGTGTGTTTGTGTGTGTGTGTGTGTGAGAGAGAGTGTGTGTAAATATGTCACGTGTCAGCTCAGACTCTACTATATTATATAATATTATGTTCATTTATCTTATACATTATTATCAAAAACCTGTTCTATGTAATATCACGGTGTAACCACCAGAGGCCGCTCTGGCCGCTGGGGGGCGCAGCCTCCCCGGCTCCTCCCCGGCTCCTCCCCGGGGGTCTGATGGAGGATGGCGGAGGCCGCGGGTCCGGAGTCAGCCGTCCGGTTCCCGGACGAGTCATCGGATAGCGAGCCGGAGCAGGAGCCCGGATCCCCGCAGAAACTCATCCGGAAAGTGTCGACGTCCGGACAGATCCGCAGCAAGGTAGAGAGCGGTTGATGCAGCGCATTGTCCGGGCTCAGGGAGAGAGGTGATCCGGCGGAGCGAGGCCCTGACTCGGCCCCGAGCTGCTGCGATCACCGCTCCATGAGAACCGGCGGAGCTCCGACATGTCCGCCATCAGGGGACCAGAGAGTCTGATGTCCTCTGTTGGACTAAAAACCAACCTGTGGTTTCAGAGGGACTGATGTAGTTTATATTGTGTACATAAAGTATTATTAAGTATTATTGTAAAAATATATAGTCTGTATCATATAATATATAAATTATTACTGTGAACATATGTATAGTTTTACATTATATATAAATTATAACTGAACATATAAAGGTTTACATTATGTATGATATATAAATTAGTTTAACTGTTTATATATATTCATTTCAACTGTAAATATATATATATATATATATATATGTTTATAAATATATAAGTGTTATTGTGAATAGTACCGTATTATTAACCTGGTTAACTAACGGTGTAAACTGGATGAACCTGTGTTTGTGTGTTTATCTTGGAGCTAACGGAACCAAACCCACACTCGCTCCCGGGTCTGAGTCTCGCTCCCGGGTCTGAGTCTCGCTCCCGGGTCTGAGTCTCGGTTCCGGTGAATCAATTCAAAAATAACGGTGTCGGCATTTAAATGTTCGGCTAAGCTAATCAGGCTAACTGCTGCTAACCGGAGGCCCAGAGAAAAGCCCCGGCGTTTCCCAGAGCTCCTCCCCGGTCAGAAGATGATAGTCGCTGGCACAGTATCGATGTGTTCCGGTGTCAGCGTCACGGTACACGAGACATAACGGCTCGTTAAGTGACGTTACAGTGTGATGTGTTACAGGGTTGAGCTGCTGCAAACACACAAGTACACACAAGTACACACAATTACACACAAGTACACACGAGTAAACACAAGTACACACAAGTACACACAAGTACACTCAATTAAACACAGGTACACACAATTAAACACAAGTACACTCAATTAAACACAAGTACACACAAGTAAACACAAGTACACACAATTAAACACAAGTACACACAATCAAACACAAGTACACACAATTAAACACAAGTACACACAAGTAAACACAAGTACATAAGTAAACACAAGTACACAAGTACTTTTATTGAGAAAGGCCAGTGTATGTGTGTGTGTGTGTAGTTATTCAACTGGTTAGGGTTTCTATTAAGAGGCTTGTGTTGCTGTTTTAATCTGGTTATAATCTTTTATAATCTAGTAATAAACAGGATTAATCTGTTATAATTTGGTTATAATCTGGTAATAAACAAGATTCATCTGTTATAATCTGGTTATAATCTGGAAATATACGGGATAAATCGGATATAATCTGGTTATAATATTTTATAATCTGTATGATCTGGTTATTACCTGGTAATAAACACAATTAATCTGTTATAATCTGGTTATAATCTGTTATAATCTGGTAATAAACAGGATTAATCTGTTATAATCTGATTATAATCTGGTTATAACATTTTATAATCTGGTATGATCTGGTTATTACCTAGTAATAATCTATTATGAACTGATTATAATTTGGTAATAAACAAGATTAATATGGTTATAATCTGGTAATAAACAGGATTCATCTGTTATAATCTAATTATTATCTCGTAATGAAGATTAATATGGTTATAATCTGGTTATAATCTGTTATGATCTGGTTATAATCTTTTATAATCTGGTATGATCTGGTTATTATCTGGTTATTACCTGGTAATAATCTTCTATAATCTGGTAATAAACTGGATTAATCTGTTATAATCTGGTTAGTATCTGGTAATAATGTGATGATCTGGTTATGATCTGGTAATAAACAAGTCTCATCTGGTTATAATCTGGTAATAAACAGGTTTAATCTGGCTCTAATCTGTTTTGTGTTTCAGACAGTGCTGAAGGAAGGAAACCTGATGAAACAAACCATCTCGTTCCAGCGCTGGAAGAGACGATACTTCAAACTGAGAGGAAGAACTCTTTACTATGCTCAGACGGCCAAGGTCACTCACACACACATATTCATCTAAATATGTATATATATGTATATATATTGGTTAGAGTTTGTTATTAACTGGTAATTTATAAATATTTGTGTGCAGATTACAGATTTTAATCTATAGAAGGTTACTAAAGGTTAATTAGTGTAGCTTTAATGTTTCCAATGACATGATGTGGTTTCCTATTGTTTCTTGTCTCCGTAGTCGATCATCTTCGATGAAGTGGACCTGACGGACGCCAGCGTCGCTGAGTCCAGCACCAAGAACGTCAACAACAGTTTCACTGTGAGTTGAGCTCAAGCGTTAAAACCTCCCAGCAGGAGATTCTCCTCCGCAGGGTTCAGCAGACAGAGGATCTAACGTATCCATTCTGCTGCGGAGATCACATGACTTTACAACAAATAGAGTGTGTGTGTGTCTCATCTCTTTCAGTACTCAGATCCCCCTCCCCCTCTTCATCAGTGGGGCTGGTGGGGTTGGGGGAGTTGTTATGACGACAGACAGGAAGTAGCTTGAATCACACAAGAGGATATGGGAGTGGCTACCGAAGAGAGACAGAGAGAGACAGAGAGACAGAGAGAGACAGAGAGAGACAGAGATCAGGATCAGGATCAGGATCAGGACTCTGTGAAATGGACCAGATTTTAAAGTGGACTGTTTCCATGACGACTCATGACCAGGACCCAGTTTAAACTGTTTTCATATACGGTGAGTGAGCTGATCAGGAGGTCAAAGGTTGTCTATGTTGGTGACGTCAGGACCCCCGGCATTTTGTTAGAGTTACCTTCCTGTTAATCGGTCGAGGTTAGTTAAGGTTAGTTTGGTTGGTTTAGATTGCTTAAGTTCGGTTAATGTTGGTTAACATCAGTTAAGGTTAGTTAATGTTGAGGTTGGTTTAGGTTTGTTAACGTTAGTTAAATTTGGTTTAGGTTTGGTTAAGGTTGGTCTTTCCAAAATGAATAGAAGTCAATGCAAAGTCCTAATAAAGATAGCTGCACGTGTGTGTGTGTGTGTGTGTGTGTCCTTTCTGTGGGAAACACAAGATTCATTGTGAAGCAGCTGAGCAGGAAGTCGAAGTCCACATCTCTTTCTTTGGAAAACACAGACACACACATTCACATTATATTATCAGAAGGATCAGCTCTTCGCTTGAAATACTGTGACAACGTGTGTCTCTCTACTTGTGTGTGTGTGTGTCTGTGTGTATTTCTCTGTGTTGTGTATATCTGTGTGTGTGTGTGTGTGTGTTTAGGTCATCACCCCCTGCAGACGTCTCATTCTGTGTGCAGACAACAGGAAGGAGATGGAGGAGTGGATGGCAGCTCTGCGCAGCGTCCAGAACAGACAGAACTATGAGGTCTGTGTGTGTCTGTCTGTTGTGTTACCGTGACGACTAGTCCCACAACCATCAACTGAATGTGTGTGTGTGTGTGTGTGTCAGTCCACTCAGTACAGCATGGATCACTTCAGTGGGATGCACAACTGGTACGCCTGTTCTCACGCCAGACCAACGTACTGTAACGTCTGTAGAGAGGCTTTGTCAGGAGTGACATCACACGGCCTGTCCTGTGAAGGTACACAAACACACACAATGATGATGTGGACGCAGCTATCCAAAGAGGACTCTCATTCGTCCTCGTATTCGGCTCAACACTCATCGTCTCACACAATATTTTCATCATATCAGAGGTTTGGTGGAACTTCATCTGTGTGTGCGTTTGTGTGTTACAGTGTGTAAGTTTAAGGCTCACAAACGTTGTGCGGTCAGAGCCACTAACAACTGTAAATGGACGACGCTGGCTTCTATTGGTCGAGACATCATCGAGGACGAGGACGGGGTGAGACATAAGCTGCTTTAACACATGAACTGTGTGAACACAAATGTCAGAGTGAGACACAGTTTCTCCTCCTGAGCTCCTGTATAAAGTATAAATCCAGAGGAAGTGTGGACAGAGCCTCTGTCCTCTGTCCTTAACCTTCAACATCCTCTGTCCTCTGTCCCTAACCTTCAACATCCTCTGTCTTCTGTCCCTAACCTTCAACATCCTCTGTCCTCTGTCCTTAACCTTCAACATCCTCTGTCCTCTGTCCCTAACCTTCAACATCCTCTGTCTTCTGTCCCTAACCTTCAACATCCTCTGTCTTCTGTCCCTAACCTTCAACATCCTCTGTCCATAACCTTCAACAAGAGTGATGCATTAAAGTAACTATTACTATTACTACTAACTGTGTATACCACCAAATAACCTGGGTTACATGTGACCTCTGTCATGTGACCTCTGTCCTCTCAGGTGTCCATGCCTCACCAGTGGTTGGAGGGGAACCTGCCTGTATCAGCGAAGTGTAACGTGTGTGATAAGACATGTGGCAGTGTCCTGCGCCTGCAGGACTGGAGGTGTCTGTGGTGTAAGACCATGGTGAGACAAATCAAACAGTTGGGTGTTGGATAAATGTTGGTTCTATATCTCAGGGTGTCCCTCTGTCCAGGTGCACTCAGGCTGTAAGGAGCAGCTGTCCTCTAAGTGTCCTCTGGGACAGTGTAAAGTTTCCGTCATCCCTCCGACTGCGCTCAACAGCATCGACTCTGACGGTGACTCTACTAACCCCTGCTGCTGTCTTTAAACACAGTTTTATCGAGGACACATCCACACTCAGGTGACCTGTCCTGACCTGCCATGTATCTTGTGCATCCTCAGGGTTCTGGAAGGCATCCTGTCCTCCGTCTTGCACCAGTCCGCTGCTCGTCTTCGTCAACTCCAAAAGCGGAGACAATCAGGGCGTCAAGTTCCTGCGACGCTTCAAACAGCTGCTGAACCCAGCCCAGGTGTTCGATCTGATGAATGGAGGACCACACCTGGGGTGAGAGACAGGCAAAGAGAGAGACAGGCAGAGAAAGAGAGACTCACAGCTGAGATTGAGGCTACACCGAGTGTAGGGGGACGGAGACATGTTTCTCAGTCATAAGAGCAGTGCTGGTGTTGGTATCTTGTTCTCCAGGGACTTTCTTTTCTGTTTTTGAAAATGTGAAAATTACTTTTATCAATGTCAATGCTCACTGTGGGTGAGACAGGGCAGCTTTTTTAAACACTGTGAGCACTGTGGTGAAAAACTGTTGTGCTGAACGTTTGTGTTCCTCTGGGAGATTTTAACTGCAAACGCAAAATTAGACAGAAACCATCCAGAGCCGTGGATCAGTTTGATGTTCCAGTGGAACACTCTTGAAGTTCCAGTTTCTGATCATTCTTTGATACAGCTTTATGTTTCTGTTAAACATGTCAAGTACAGCAGTGCCTATTCGCATTTCAATGTAGCTCTACTGTCGGACAATGTGTTTGAAAATGCTGTCTCGAGAACAAAACAAGATTACATCTCCTTGCTGCAGTGGTGGGATATATGGAAAAATGAAATCACACTCTCAATGTCACTGGAGACATGGACAGATCTATGAGAGAGAAATAGTGGAGGTGCAGGCTTTAGCTCAGAGAACAGTAAAGTCAAATATCAGCTCTGTCTGGGATTTTCTGCTCAAGGTTCTCTGGTTTACTGTCGTTTCAAAATGTGGCAAGAATGGATGCTCCATCGCATTTTTTCTTTGGCATCGAATGAAAAACTGACCAAAGAAGACTCATGCAGTGCAGTATGTTATGTAGTACATATGCACCTTCTATGAGGAGCTTTTAAATACGAGTTCCGGGAAAGACTAGAGATAACGTCGTTTTGCAGGGGTCTGACCAGAGTTCCTGTGGACTTCAATGCAGAGGTGGATGCACAGGTCTCTGCAGAATCTTTGAGATCTTGTGTACCCAGCAGGCTGATATCTGACAATATCTTTCTAATTCTGGACATTTTAGACCAGTAAACTTGGTCTGATTTCTATAGATGAAGAAAAGGCTTTTGACCAGGTTGAACACAAGTATCTGTGCTAGACCTTGGATGCTTTTGGGTTCAGCTTTGGCCTCATAGCCAAGATCCAAGTCCTGTACAGGGACATTGAGAGCTGAAAAAAGGGCAAAGGACAAAGAGGACAGGGACTCGTTCACCTGGCCAGAAGAGGTGCAGCCACCCTGAGCCCTTTTCCTTATGGACCTGAAAGACCACAAACTGTGATCTCCTCAGTTTCTATCAGGAAGTGTTGAGTGTTTGGGGATTGTTGAAGGCCAGGTTGAAAATAGATTTCAGTTTTATTAACCATTCAAAAGAACACAGGAGTGTGTGGTGCTTAAATTATTTATTTTAATAAATGTCAATGACTATGGCACTTTGTACTCCCATAGTCTCTCTCTCTCTTTCTCTCTCTCATTGCAGATATCTCCAGAACCTCTGGACAACAACTATTATTATTATTAACAACAATATCTCAGTAATTAATTATTATATGAATTGTGACTGTTATCAATAATTATCAATAACTTCTTTACACTGTTGTTTACATTTTAACCAGTCAGATCTGATACCTGATTGTGCTCTAGTGTTCCCGGTCTCTCTCACCTCTCTCTCTCTCCCTCCTCACTATATCTCTCTCTCTTCTCTCCCCTCTTTCCACCCCTCTCTCCTCTCCTTCTCCTCCTTCTCCTCCTCCCCACTATCATGGATATTAGGATTTGGTGCTAAACAAATAAAATTGAATTGAATTGAATTAAACAACATTCTATGTTCTGTTGATGGGAAAGAGCTGATTTAAACTGATATTGTTTTTATTGAGTCATTTATTTATAATTGTGGGAACTGGATTTAGAAAACGCTTTGACCAAATAAAGGACGAATTCTCTGTCTGTCTTTCTGTCAGGTTGCGGTTGTTCCAAAAGTTTGACACATTCAGGATCTTGGTGTGTGGAGGAGACGGCAGCGTCGGTTGGGTTCTGTCAGAGATTGACGCCTTAACGCTGCACAAACAGGTGTGTTAATGTCCTCACAGTGTGTTAATGTCCCCACAGTGTGTTAATGTCCTCACAGTGTGTTAATGTCCCCACAGTGTGTTAATGTCCCCACAGTGTGTTAATGTCCCCACAGTGTGTTAACGTCCCCACAGTGTGTTAATGTCCTCACAGTGTGTTAATGTCCTCACAGTGTGTTAATGTCCCCACAGTGTGTTAATGTCCTCACAGTGTGTTAATGTCCCCACAGTGTGTTAATGTCCTCACAGTGTGTTAATGTCCCCACAGTGTGTTAACGTCCCCACAGTGTGTTAATGTCCTCACAGTGTGTTAATGTCCCCACAGTGTGTTAATGTCCCTACAGTATGTTAATGTCCTCACAGTGTGTTAATGTCCCCACAGTGTGTTAATGTCCCCACAGTGTGTTAATGTCCCTACAGTATGTTAATGTCCTCACTGTGTGTTAATGTCCCTACAGTATGTTAATGTCCTCACAGTGTGTTATGTCCCTACAGTATGTTAATGTCCTCACAGTGTGTTAATGTCCCCACAGTGTGTTAATGTCCCCACAGTGTGTTAATGTCCCTACAGTATGTTAATGTCCTCACTGTGTGTTAATGTCCCTACAGTATGTTAATGTCCTCACAGTGTGTTATGTCCCTACAGTGTGTTAATGTCCCCACAGTGTGTTAATGTCCCCACAGTGTGTTAATGTCCCTACAGTATGTTAATGTCCTCACTGTGTGTTAATGTCCCCACAGTGTGTTAATGTCCTCACAGTGTGTTAATGTCCCCACAGTGTGTTAATGTCCTCACAGTGTGTTAATGTCCCCACAGTGTGTTAATGTCCTCACAGTGTGTTAATGTCCCCACAGTGTGTTAACGTCCCCACAGTGTGTTAATGTCCTCACAGTGTGTTAATGTCCCCACAGTGTGTTAATGTCCCCACAGTGTGTTAATGTCCCCACAGTGTGTTAACGTCCCCACAGTGTGTTAATGTCCTCACAGTGTGTTAATGTCCCCACAGTGTGTTAATGTCCCTACAGTATGTTAATGTCCTCACAGTGTGTTAATGTCCCCACAGTGTGTTAATGTCCCCACAGTGTGTTAATGTCCCTACAGTATGTTAATGTCCTCACTGTGTGTTAATGTCCCTACAGTATGTTAATGTCCTCACAGTGTGTTAATGTCCCTACAGTATGTTAATGTCCCTACAGTATGTTAATGTCCTCACTGTGTGTCCTCACTGTGTGTTAATGTCCTCACTGTGTGTTAATGTCCTCACAGTGTGTTAATGTCCCCACAGTGTGTTAATGTCCCTACAGTATGTTAATGTCCCTACAGTGTGTTAATGTCCCTACAGTATGTTAATGTCCTCACTGTGTGTCCTCACAGTGTGTTCATGTCTTCGCAGTGTGTGTGACCAAAGCTCTATCATACATTTGTTTCAGTGTCAGCTCGGGGTTCTTCCTCTGGGGACTGGGAATGATCTGGCACGGGTTCTGGGCTGGGGTTCAGCCTGTGATGACGACACTCAGCTGCCACAGATCCTGGAGAAACTGGAGAGAGCCAGCACCAAGATGTTAGACAGGTGAGACAGGTCACTGATGTCAGACAGGTGAGACAGGTGTTACATGTTGACCTTTGACCTTTCTCTTCTTCTGCAGATGGAGCATAATGGTCTATGAGACCAAGTTTCCACGGCAACACTCTTCCTCCACTGTCACAGAGGACTGCAGTGATGACTCCGAGGTAACAGGAAATGACATCACAGAGAGAGAAAGAGAAGTGCTTGGTGCCTGATGGGAAATCTCCCTCAGTGCATGATGGGAGTTCCCCCAGCAGTCTAGACCTATAGCAGCATAACTTGATGGTTCAGGACCTGATCCAGAACTATAGACTTTATCAAAGAGGAACGTTTTAACTTTAACTTTAAATGTAAAGATGGTGTCTGACTCTAGAACCCAGAGTGGGAGCTGGTTCCACAGGAGAGGAGCCTGGTAGCTGAAGGTTCTACCTCCTGTTCTCCTCTTACAGACTCTAGAACCCAGAGTGGGAGCTGGTTCCACAGGAGAGGAGCCTGGTAGCTGAAGGTTCTACCTCCTGTTCTCCTCTTACAGACTCTAGAACCCAGAGTGGGAGCTGGTTCCACAGGAGAGGAGCCTGGTAGCTGAAGGTTCTACCTCCTGTTCTCCTCTTACAGACTCTAGAACCCAGAGTGGGAGCTGGTTCCACAGGAGAGGAGCCTGGTAGCTGAAGGTTCTACCTCCTGTTCTCCTCTTACAGACTCTAGAACCCAAAGTGGGAGCTGGTTCCACAGGAGAGGAGCCTGGTAGCTGAAGGTTCTACCTCCTGTTCTCCTCTTACAGACTCTAGAACCCAGAGTGGGAGCTGGTTCCACAGGAGAGGAGCCTGGTAGCTGAAGGTTCTACCTCCTGTTCTCCTCTTACAGACTCTAGAACCCAGAGTGGGAGCTGGTTCCACAGGAGAGGAGCCTGGTAGCTGAAGGTTCTACCTCCTGTTCTCCTCTTACAGACTCTAGAACCCAGAGTGGGAGCTGGTTCCACAGGAGAGGAGCCTGGTAGCTGAAGGTTCTACCTCCTGTTCTCCTCTTACAGACTCTAGAACCCAGAGTGGGAGCTGGTTCCACAGGAGAGGAGCCTGGTAGCTGAAGGTTGATCCAGAGATTTTAGCCCCTTTCTGTAATGAGCTCAAACCTCTGGATCAAGAGTGGGTTTTTTAAGCAGAGGTTTAATTACAGCTACCTTAAAAGCTTGTGGTTCGTAACCGGTGAACAAAGACATTCGTCTGATTTAATATGGAACTGTCAATTAAGGGAAAACTAACTTAAAAAGTCCATTTGAGTCTTAAAGACAAGTTGATGAGGATCAAACTAGTGATGTCAGTACAGAAGATCAATTGAAGAAAAGCGGTTAAAATATAAATCTGGTGGTAACAAATATTTGATAACGGATTCTACTCCCCCCTGGTGTTTGTGTCCTGTGATGCAGGTTCAGCAGATTCTGACCTATGAGGACTCAGTGGCTGCTCACCTTTCCAAGATCCTGACCTCAGACCAGCATTCTGTTGTCATCTCCTCTGCCAAGTACGACTGCCTAAGTTCACAGACCCTGATTCTAACCGGTTCTGGTTCTGACTCTAGTTCTACTTCTGACTCTGTGTGTTCAGGGTTCTGTGTGAGACGGTGAAGGATTTTGTGGCTCGTGTTGGAAAAGCTTATGAGAAGAACACGGAGAGTTCTGAGGAGTCAGACGCCATGGCCAAGAAGGTACGAATCATTTTTCACTTCATTCGATGAGTCATTTTTCTGTTTCTCTGATGAGTCGTGTTTTTCTCTCTCAGTGTGGTGTACTGAAGGAGAAACTCGACTCGTTGTTGAAGACGCTGAACGAAGAGTCTCAGTCGTCTGCCGTCCTCCCCCCTGCTCCACCCCCCACCATTGCTGAGGAGCAGGAGGAGTTAGATGGTGCTGTGCTGCCCCCCCCTCCTCCTTTTCCTCCTCATAACCCGCTAAGCTCCGCCCCCTGCTCCACACGGGCTAATATGTCGTCGTCTGCCGCCATGTTTAAACCCAGAGAGCAGCTGATGCTGCGAGCCAACAGTCTGAAGAAAGCCATCAGGCAGATCATCGAGCACACAGAGAAAGGTACGACACTCGCACACGTCTTCATGCACGTCTGGTGACGAGCGGCATCTCACCTCCGTTCTGGTGTTTTCAGCTGTGGATGAGCAGAACGCTCAGACGCAGCATCAGCAGGTTTTCTCTCTGAGCCGAGCGGAGGAAGACGAGGGTCTGGTGGAGGAGGAAGAGGAGGAGGAGCTAGAGGAGGACAAGATGTCTCTGCGGTCGTCATACAGCATCAAACAGCACAACACTCGGCGAGGTGAAAACACTGACTGATTACTGTCACTGACAATCCCGTTAGTCTGTCTGTCTGTCTGAACCTGTCTGTCTCTTCAGTCAGTAAGACACACTGTGAGAAGCTGATCAGTAAAGGAAGCCTGTCATTGGGCAGCTCTGCATCACTTCCTGTCCAGACAGGAAGTAGAGAGAACATGCCCACACTCAACACAAAGATCCTGTATCCAGGTCAGTCCAGTTGTCATGGTAACCATGTGCTGATGCTAAATGATGACAAACACATTGAAGTGTGTGTGTGTGTGTCTCTCCGTGTGTGTGTGTCTCTGTGTGTGTTTGTGTCTGTGTGTGTGCGTCAGGCTCTCTTTCCAGTAGTTCAGTGATCAGTCGTCTGTTAGTGAACACCGACCCGTTCAGCTGTGACCCCGACAACATGTGAGTCTGATGATGAAGAAGATCTGCTCATTACATTCTGAATAAAAACCTGTCTGTCGGACCTGTCTGTCCATCTCTACCTGTCTGTCTGACCTGTCTGTCCATCTCTACCTGTCTGTCTGCAGGGACTGTTACACCGAGAAATGTGTGATGAATAATTACTTTGGAATCGGACTTGATGCTAAAATTTCTCTAGACTTTAACAACAAAAGAGACGAACATCCAGAGAAGTGCAGGTGAACATGCATCACGTGTTCACACATCACATGTTGTCACATCACGTGTTCATGTTTCACATGTTCACACATCACGTGTTACTATTTCAGGAGTCGGACTAAGAACATGATGTGGTACGGAGTTCTAGGAACCAAAGAGTTGTTGCACAGAACCTACAAGAACCTGGAGCAGAGGGTTCTCCTGGAGGTGAGACGAGGAGATTCACTGACGAACAACTCAGATCTTAAAAATATAAATGACTTTACTCGACTTCAGTTGATTGTAGATGAAGAAGAGCAGCGGCATGTGGTTGAGATTGTGTCAGTGAGCAGAGGTTGTTGGTGTTGGTGGAGTGTCACAGGTCGACTTGCTGTTTCCCTCAGGACACCTCACGCTACATTCAGTCTGTTGATACATGAGCTCAGCTAAACGCCACCTCGGACTGAAGTGTCCAAATATCAATGTGGAAACAACAATTATATATATAATGAGGTATAATGTACTGTAATGTGTGTGTGTGTGTGTGTGTGTGTGTGTGTCTGTGTGCGCACGCAGTGTGATGGGCGTCCCATCCCCCTCCCCAGTCTTCAGGGAATCGCAGTGTTAAACATCCCGAGTTACGCAGGAGGAACCAACTTCTGGGGAGGAACCAAAGAGGATGACGTAAGACCTCTACCTGTCTGTCTCTCTACCTGTCCCTGTACTGAACAGAGTCATGTGGTCTGTGATGTTTGGACATCACCTGTCTCTCTCTTCCTCTCTGACTGTCTCTCTCTCCATCAGACGTTCACTGCTCCGTCCTTTGACGATAAGATTCTGGAGGTGGTGGCGGTGTTCGGCAGTATGCAGATGGCCGTGTCCAGAGTCATCAACCTCCAGCACCACCGCATCGCACAGGTAAACCTGTCCGCCTACTTGTCTGTCTATATGTCCACCTACTTGTCTGTGACGTTGTCTCTCTCTCAGTGTCGGACAGTGAAGATCACCATCCTGGGCGATGAGGGTGTTCCGGTTCAGGTGGACGGTGAGGCGTGGATCCAGCCTCCAGGTTACATCAAGATCATCCACAAGAACAGAACGCAGACTCTGACCAGAGACCGGGTGAGTGGATCAGGTTCAAATTCAGGTTGAGGTTCAGGTGAGAGACGTGTGCGGCGTCATGTAAACATCAGGATCTGCTGTTGTTCCTCATAAATGGTATAATTGTATAAAATCCCAGGAAGATGAAAATTATTTATGCATGGTGGTTACAGGCATTTGAGAGCACCCTGAAATCCTGGGAGGACAAACAGAAGTGTGAGTTTCCCCGAACGCCCCCCCCACAGCCCCCCCTCCCCTGCCAGCCTGAAATGGTCTCTGAGGACGACGCGTCGCTCGTCAGTGAGTTGGGTCAGGCAGCGGGGGCGCTCATCCACAGGTAAACACAGGGCCCAGCTCAGGATTCAATGTTTTAAACTCTGTTGAAGTCGTTATCAGTATTAATATATATTTGAATTAGGTATTTATATGTATAACTTAAATTCTGTGTCGGTGTCACAAAGTGTCTGATGAAAAACATTTTGGTGAATAAGGTCCATTGATAAAATATTGATCAGATACTGACGAATGTTTCGTGCTGTGTTGATGCTTCAGTATTCGTGAGGTCGCTCAGTCTCATCACAGATTGGAACAGGAACTTGCTCACGCTGTCAACGCAAGTTCCAAGGCCATGGACGTCGTCTACGCTAATTCAAAGAGCTCTGAGGTATGACACATCAGATCGACATGTCCTCCACTGCCCTGGTTCTTACTGTCCTGGTTCCTTCTGTCCTGTCTGTTCCTGTACTTGTCCTCCAGCTGGACTTAAGAAGAGAAGAGATACTTTATTAATTCTTAATTTTATTCACTCATTTTTTTACACGCATTTCAACCCTGAAACACGACCACACACAAAGGGCTCATAGACATGCAATGGAGAGAGATGGTGGAGGGATGGGCAGCATGGGAGGAGCGCACCTGCAAGCAAATTGGGGGGTTCAGTGCCTTGTTCAAGGGCACCTCGGCAGTTCCCAGGAGGTGACCTGGCACCTCTCCAGCTACCAGTCCACCTTCCATACTTTTGATCCAAGCTGGACTTGATCAAAAGTATGGAACCACCCTCCGGTTCCCAAGCCAAGTCTCTATGGACTGAACTACTGCCGTCTTACTGAACTGTATGAAGACATCTTGTCTCTGTGTGTCCTCAGGCTCTGAGCTGCAGTGTGGTGGTTCATATGGTGAATAATGTCAAAGCTTTACTCAGTGAGACTGAGCTGCTCCTGACTGGGAACATGTCCATGGTAACGTGTCCTCATGTCTTCATGTCCCCTTCAAAGACTTATGCCAAAGTTTACTCACAACTTATATTTATTATCATAATTTCTGTAAACTCAAACCCAAACCTGTGAGCTTATTACCAGGTCCAGATCCAGGTGCTGGTCCTGACTCTGGTCTGTCTGTTTGTCTGCAGCAGTTGGATCCTCCTCAGCAGGAGCAGTTGAACACAGCTCTGAACTCAGTGGCACAGCAGCTGCGTCGTCTGGCGGACGTTCCCTGGTTGTGTCCCGTCATTGACCCGTCAGACCAAGAGGTGAACAGAGACTCTGCTTGTGATCAAAACTGAAACTGGATCCATCTGACTCTGAACCAGATCCTGATTCTCACATTGAAAACCTGGAATTTCAGTTCTGAAAAATAACAAATGTTCTGAGAAAAGAACCGTTTTTATTCAGTTGTTTCAGTTTATTGTTTTCATAAAGAAAAATGTATTTCAATTATTTATTTATGTTTTTTTTCATAAAGTATATTACATGTTGACTTTTTACATTTTAGAAACATTTACGACTCATTCAGGAAATGTGAAAATTATTATATAATATAAACAATATTTAAGTGAAAGGAAAGTGCAGCAGACAGGTGGCGACGTTCTGAGTTATTTGCAGCTCTAACATGACACTTCCTCTCCCGTCTCTGTTTTCAGGGTCCTCTGACGGACTTTTCAAAACGCAGTCGGAGTGCCAAGTTTCGCCTTGTCCCGAAATTTAAAAAAGACAAAAACAACAAGAACAAGGAGGCATGTGCTACTCTCTCACTGCCAGGTAAGCAGTCTGTGTCTCTGTCTGTGTCTCTGTCTGTGTCTCTGTCTGTGTCTCTGTCTGTGTCTCTGTCTGTGTCTCTGTCTGTGTCTCTGTCTCACTCCCACTTCCTGTCTGTGTCTCAGTTCAACAGTGGGGGACGGAGGAGGTGGGGGCGTGGCTGGACTTCCTGTGTCTCACTGAGTATAAAGACATCTTTATTGGACATGATGTCCGTGGGGCCGAGCTCATCCACCTGGAGAGGAGGGACCTGAAGGTATCACTGGCTAACAACTAGTTGAATTTTATTTGTATAAATAAACATAATCTCAAGGCTCTTTACATAGAAGGTCAAGTTAGTGACATGTAGTAAAATAAGTAAATGTGGGGGGGGGGGCAGAGAGACAGAGAGAAGAGGAGAAGTGCTCAGTGCATGATGGGAGTTCTCCCTCAGTGCATGATGGGAGTTCCCCCAGCAGTCTAGACCTATAGCAACATAACTTGATGGTTCAGGACCTGATCCATAACTATAGACTTTATCAAAGAGGAACATTTTAATTTAACTTTAAATGCTGAGATGGTGTCTGACTCTGGAACCCAGAGTGGGAGCTGGTTCCACAGGAGAGGAGCCTGGTAGCTGAAGGTTCTACCTCCTGTTCTCCTCTTACAGACTCTAGAACCACAGGAGAACCTGTGTTTTGGTAGTGAACTGATCTTTCTGGATAATGAGGTGTTATCAGCTCTTTGACATATGAAGGTTTGATTGTTAAGGTTTAAATGTGAGGAGCAGGATCTTGATCTTCTGGATTTTACAGGGAGCCGATGTAGAGAAGACAGGAGTAATAAGATCTGTCCTTCTACTTCCTGTCAGCACTCTGCTGCAGCACTTTGACCAACTGGAGACTTTTCTCAGACTTCCTGTGACGTCCTGATAATAAAGAGTTAATCTAGTCTAGAGAACAAATGGACGAGTTTCTCAGCGTCCTTCTGAGACAGGATGGTTCTAATGTTCTTAATATTGTGCAGGTGGAAGAACTCTGTCCTAGAGACTTGTTCTATGTGTTGGTCAAATGTCCTGGTCCAACATAACTCAAGGTTCCTCACAGTGGAGCTTGAGGACAAACTGACACCAAGGTGACTCTGTTCAGACAGTGATTCTCTGAGATGCTGAGGGTCAATTACAACGACCTCAGTCTGAATTAGAAGTAAGAAGTTCTGGCTCATCCAGGCCTCGATGTTCTCGAGACGTTCCTGAAGTTGAACTAAGTTTGTGTATTTGTGTGTGTGTGTGTTAGGACCTTGGTGTGACGAAGGTGGGTCACATGAAGAGGATCCTTCAGGGCATCAGAGAACTGAACAGGAACAGCAGCGCCAGCGAAGCCTGACCAACCTGACCAGGTCAGAGGTCTCACACACACACACAAACACACACACTCACACACACACACACACACACACACACACACAGATCTGGTCTTGCTTCTTAATCTGACTCATGTTTTTTCAGGGATCAATGCTCCATTCCTACCTCTGCTGCTATCACCTAAACCCACCTGATCTACCAGATCTCACCTGATCTCACCTGGTCCACTTGACTTCAAGACCAGAACCAGGTTCATGAATTGAATGGTTGGTCCGTGACCAGGAGGGATTTTGTCTGTGACGAACACTTCGTCTTAAAAAAACAAAAACTGAGCACACCCTCACACGTGAGAATGAAACATCAATCAGATGATTCGCAAGTGCCTTGTTATCTCACCCAATGACCAATCAGCATCCAGGATGTGAAGGGTGAGGTCGTCTGAAGGGCTGCATCAGAGCCATGGACAGTGTGGGTGGAGACACATCAAAGTGTGACATGAGTCCATACACTGTAAAAAAACGTTCCAGAGAGTCGTCACACACATGCAAGAGGAATCTCATATCTGTCCGTGCTGAGTTTTACACGCGTGTCAGTTTGTGTTTTGATGTGCAAAGATGAGCTCACGTCAGGATTTGATCTGGTTTGTTATCGTCCTCACAGAAGATCCATTTTCTTGCATCGTGAGGACAGAGTCAGTCTCCACATGTTGTTGTGTTCATGTGACCATGTGACATCATCATGGATCAAGATATGATCTGTTTTTTGTCCCGTATGCCAATGTTGCTTTGTATCTACAATAAGACCAATCAGTACCATGCAGAAGTTTCATTTAGTTTCAGGTTCTAAACATGTTGGTAAGTCTAAGCATGCTGACGTTAGCTCGTTAGCTGCAGTCGGATCATATTTACATTTTCTGACCAATGTTATGTTTTAGTGAAAACACATTAGTGCCTTGCTCAAGGGCAGTGGTTTATCCTCCGCTGTTTTTTGTGGTGGTCTGTATTTATTAGATAATTTATCTATTGATACTGTTTGCTGTCATACCTCTGTTTGTACATACGCCCCCTGCAGGGCTCTCAGTGTAAATACTTTCTGTCATGTACAGAGGAAACATCTGGAAGAAATAAATTGTGTTTTTTGTTGTTCACTTGATTTTTCTTTCTTCTCCGTTTCTATATGTTGATGATTGGAATGAAAATATCTTCAACAAATACAGAGTCACAGTTTGATCGTCACCGATCGATCAATTTTAAAAACACCATTGTGTCGTAAATAAATCATTAGAATTTTTTTCGCTATTTTCACTTGTTAAATACAAATTATTTAAATTCAATCGCTGCAAAATAAATGAATCAACTTCTATGATTGATAAAATCTTTGTTTTCACAGTTGATGATATTAATTTATTCTGATGCACTTCATTGATCTATTAATATATTATTTGATGTTATTCACTCACACTTTGTTCAGTATTTTTATTGATTATTGATCTCTGTTGTGATGCAGCTGTTTGCTTGTCCTTCGTTACCACTGAAGCACTTCTTCATCTGGTCATCTTGCGTTTGTTTGCGTTTTTCTTAGTTGCCTTGATTAAACTGCTAAGAGTTATTGATGTTATTTAAGATAAGGTAAAAGGAGACTTAATTAATCCCGAAGGAAATTCTTGCACCAGCTTGCTCTGAGATTACAGTAGGATAGAATACAGACAAAGTAAAAAACAGTGCAGCTCTGTCGCTCTTCAGGTGCAAAGATGGAATTGATTGTGTACCATGATCGTAACTCCCCTCGAACACCTTGGTGGGAGGGGTTTATATGCTTCATTATGTTTGAACTCAACTTTAGGTTTAATACAACAATATTATGTATATTGTTGTTTTAAATCTAAAGTGAATATTGTTATTCAGCATAATATAACGTATTATTCATTACATTATTACATATAACATCAGATATTTGACCTTAGAAACTTGATCGATATTAATGTAATGATCATAATAATATAAAACTATTGATTCATTCTTCATTGACCTTTGACTTCACTAGTTTGTGTCCTCTCTCCAGCCTCGTCTTTTTTTGTCCTCTGAGCTGCTGATGTGACGTCTGTGTGTCAATATTTGAATTCAGGTTAAAGATCAATCAATCAGCTTTGTCCCCGTCGTCCATTTTACGTCAAACAGAGGACAACAGGAGGACAACAGGAGAAGGAAAGAGACGACAGAGGAAAACAGGAGACGACAGAGGACAACAGGAGAAGGAAAGAGACGACAGAGGACAGCAGGAGAAGAAAAGACACAAGAGACAACAGAGAACAAAAAGGAGACGTTAGGAGACACTGGAAGATAAGAGGTATGTCTCTTTTTGAACATTTGAAGAAAGAGTTTAAAATAAAATAAAAACCTTTTTTTTATTTTCTCTCAGATAGAAAAATCCACTACTATAACGACTTCTTATTATACGACTACTGTATACATTTTTCTCTATTTTCTATATAATACTACATAGAATACTGTGTTTGATACTTTATGTTTGTTTCAGAAACTTGGTCGTGTCGAGATGCTGCTGATGCCGACTCTCTACTTCCTGTTCCTCTGCTCTGACATCATCCAAAGTACAGGTGAGACATAGATGAGACACAGGAAGACTCTTTGACACTATGATCACATGACATTATTAACATGTCTTTCACCCTCAGTGTTCCTGGATCAACCTTCAGCTGGTCAGGTCCTGCACTCCTCCTACTCGTCCACCAGGAGGCGTCGAGCCAACTCCTTCCTGGAGGAGATGTTACCTGCAAACCTGGAGAGGGAGTGTCGCGAAGAAATTTGTTCCCAGGAGGAGGCGACAGAAATCTTTCAGGCCAAAGAGACAATGGTATGAATCAACCTGAGGATCAGGGCCCTGCAGGAGGTCGCTGGAAGCACAGGCAGGGACACAGCTGTACTGTCTCTTTAAGATGATAAGGTGAAAGTGGAACGTGAGAGGAACATTAGTGGAACATGAGAGGAACATCAGTGGAACACTAAGTGACAAGATGAGAGGAACATCAGTGGAACACTAAGTGACAAGATGAGAGGAACATTAGTGGAACGTGAGAGGAACATTAGTGGAACATGAGAGGAACATTAGTGGAACACTAAGTGACAAGATGAGAGGAACATCAGTGGAACACTAAGTGACAAGATGAGAGGAACATTAGTGGAACGTGAGAGGAATATTAGTAGAACACTAAGTGACAAGATGAGAGGAACATTAGTGGAACGTGAGAGGAATATTAGTAGAACACTAAGTGACAAGATGAGAGGAACATTATTGGAACATGAGAGGACCATTAGTGGAACGTGAGAGGAACATTAGTAGAACACTAAGTGACAAGATGAGAGGAACAGTAGTGGAACACGAGAGGAACATGAGAGGAACATTAGTGGAACATGAGAGGAACATTAGTGGAACACTAAGTGACAAGATGAGAGGAACAGTAGTGGAACACGAGAGGAACATGAGAGGAACATTAGTGGAACATGAGAGGAACATTAGTGGAACACTAAGTGACAAGATGAGAGGAACATTAGTGGAACACGAGAGGAACATGAGAGGAACATTAGTAGAACACTAAGTGACAAGATGAGAGGAACAGTAGTGGAACACGAGAGGAACATGAGAGGAACATTAGTGGAACATGAGAGGAACATTAGTGGAACACTAAGTGACAAGATGAGAGGAACATTAGTGGAACACGAGAGGAACATTAGTGGAACGTGATAGGAACATTAGTGGAACATGAGAGGAATATTAGTGGAACATGAGAGGACCATTAGTGGAACATGAGAGGAACATTAGTGGAACGTGAGAGGAACATTAGTGGAACATGAGAGGAACATTAGTGGAACACTAAGTGACAAGATGAGAGGAACATTAGTGGAACATGAGAGGACCATTAGTGGAACGTGAGAGGAACATTAGTGGAACATGAGAGGAACATCAGTGGAACATGAGAGGAACATTAGTGGAACATGAGAGGAACATTAGTGGAACATGAGAGGAACATTAGTGGAACACTAAGTGACAAGATGAGAGGAACATTAGTGGAACATGAGAGGACCATTAGTGGAACGTGAGAGGAACATTAGTGGAACATGAGAGGAACATGAGAGGAACATTAGTGGAACATGAGAGGAACATCAGTGGAACACTAAGTGACAAGATGAGAGGAACATTAGTGGAACGTGAGAGGAACATTAGTGGAACACTAAGTGACAAGATGGGAGGAACATTAGTGGAACATGAGAGGAACATTAGTGGAACACTAAGTGACAAGATGAGAGGAACATTAGTGGAACACGGGAGGAACATTAGTGGAACACTAAGTGACAAGATGGGAGGAACATTAGTGGAACATGAGAGGACCATTAGTGGAACGTGAGAGGAACATTAGTAGAACACTAAGTGACAAGATGAGAGGAACAGTAGTGGAACACGAGAGGAACATGAGAGGAACATTAGTGGAACATGAGAGGAACATTAGTGGAACACTAAGTGACAAGATGAGAGGAACATTAGTGGAACGTGAGAGGAACATTAGTGGAACATGAGAGGAACATTAGTGGAACACTAAGTGACAAGATGAGAGGAACATTAGTGGAACATGAGAGGAACATTAGTGGAACGTGATAGGAACATTAGTGGAACATGAGAGGAACATTAGTGGAACATGAGAGGACCATTAGTGGAACGTGAGAGGAACATTAGTGGAACATGAGAGGAACATTAGTGGAACATGAGAGGAACATTAGTGGAACACTAAGTGACAAGATGAGAGGAACATTAGTGGAACATGAGAGGACCATTAGTGGAACGTGAGAGGAACATTAGTGACAAGATGAGAGGAACATTAGTTAAACACTAAGTGACAACGTGAGAGGAACATTAGTGGAACATGAGAGGAACATTAGTGGAACACTAAGTGACAAGATGAGAGGAACATTAGTGAAACACTAAGTGACAAGATGAGAGGAACATTAGTGGAACATGAGAGGAACATTAGTGGAACGTGAGAGGAACATTAGTGGAACGTGAGAGGAACATTAGTGGAACGTGAGAGGAACATTAGTGGAACACTAAGTGACAAGATGAGAGGAACATTAGTGGAACACTAAGTGACAAGATGAGAGGAACATTAGTGAAACACTAAGTGACAACGTGAGAGGAACATTAGTGGAACGTGAGAGGAACATTAGTGGAACGTGAGAGGAACATTAGTGGAACATGAGAGGAACATCAGTGGAACACTAAGTAACAAGATGAGAGGAACATTAGTGGAACGTGAGAGGAACATTAGTGGAACATGAGAGGAACATTAGTGGAACACTAAGTGACAAGATGAGAGGAACATCAGTGGAACACTAAGTGACAAGATGAGGGGAACATTAGTGGAACATGAGAGGAACATTAGTGGAACACTAAGTGACAAGATGAGAGGAACATTAGTGGAACGTGAGAGGAATATTAGTAGAACACTAAGTGACAAGATGAGAGGAACATTAGTGGAACGTGAGAGGAATATTAGTAGAACACTAAGTGACAAGATGAGAGGAACATTATTGGAACATGAGAGGACCATTAGTGGAACGTGAGAGGAACATTAGTAGAACACTAAGTGACAAGATGAGAGGAACAGTAGTGGAACACGAGAGGAACATGAGAGGAACATTAGTGGAACATGAGAGGAACATTAGTGGAACACTAAGTGACAAGATGAGAGGAACAGTAGTGGAACACGAGAGGAACATGAGAGGAACATTAGTGGAACATGAGAGGAACATTAGTGGAACACTAAGTGACAAGATGAGAGGAACATTAGTGGAACACGAGAGGAACATGAGAGGAACATTAGTAGAACACTAAGTGACAAGATGAGAGGAACAGTAGTGGAACACGAGAGGAACATGAGAGGAACATTAGTGGAACATGAGAGGAACATTAGTGGAACACTAAGTGACAAGATGAGAGGAACATTAGTGGAACACGAGAGGAACATTAGTGGAACGTGATAGGAACATTAGTGGAACATGAGAGGAATATTAGTGGAACATGAGAGGACCATTAGTGGAACGTGAGAGGAACATTAGTGGAACGTGAGAGGAACATTAGTGGAACATGAGAGGAACATTAGTGGAACATGAGAGGAACATTAGTGGAACACTAAGTGACAAGATGAGAGGAACATTAGTGGAACATGAGAGGACCATTAGTGGAACGTGAGAGGAACATTAGTGGAACATGAGAGGAACATCAGTGGAACATGAGAGGAACATTAGTGGAACATGAGAGGAACATTAGTGGAACATGAGAGGAACATTAGTGGAACACTAAGTGACAAGATGAGAGGAACATTAGTGGAACATGAGAGGACCATTAGTGGAACGTGAGAGGAACATTAGTGGAACATGAGAGGAACATGAGAGGAACATTAGTGGAACATGAGAGGAACATCAGTGGAACACTAAGTGACAAGATGAGAGGAACATTAGTGGAACGTGAGAGGAACATTAGTGGAACACTAAGTGACAAGATGGGAGGAACATTAGTGGAACATGAGAGGAACATTAGTGGAACACTAAGTGACAAGATGAGAGGAACATTAGTGGAACACGGGAGGAACATTAGTGGAACACTAAGTGACAAGATGGGAGGAACATTAGTGGAACATGAGAGGACCATTAGTGGAACGTGAGAGGAACATTAGTAGAACACTAAGTGACAAGATGAGAGGAACAGTAGTGGAACACGAGAGGAACATGAGAGGAACATTAGTGGAACATGAGAGGAACATTAGTGGAACACTAAGTGACAAGATGAGAGGAACATTAGTGGAACGTGAGAGGAACATTAGTGGAACATGAGAGGAACATTAGTGGAACACTAAGTGACAAGATGAGAGGAACATTAGTGGAACATGAGAGGAACATTAGTGGAACGTGATAGGAACATTAGTGGAACATGAGAGGAACATTAGTGGAACATGAGAGGACCATTAGTGGAACGTGAGAGGAACATTAGTGGAACGTGAGAGGAACATTAGTGGAACATGAGAGGAACATTAGTGGAACATGAGAGGAACATTAGTGGAACACTAAGTGACAAGATGAGAGGAACATTAGTGGAACATGAGAGGACCATTAGTGGAACGTGAGAGGAACATTAGTGACAAGATGAGAGGAACATTAGTGAAACACTAAGTGACAACGTGAGAGGAACATTAGTGGAACATGAGAGGAACATTAGTGGAACACTAAGTGACAAGATGAGAGGAACATTAGTGAAACACTAAGTGACAAGATGAGAGGAACATTAGTGGAACATGAGAGGAACATTAGTGGAACGTGAGAGGAACATTAGTGGAACGTGAGAGGAACATTAGTGGAACGTGAGAGGAACATTAGTGGAACACTAAGTGACAAGATGAGAGGAACATTAGTGGAACACTAAGTGACAAGATGAGAGGAACATTAGTGAAACACTAAGTGACAACGTGAGAGGAACATTAGTGGAACGTGAGAGGAACATTAGTGGAACGTGAGAGGAACATTAGTGGAACATGAGAGGAACATTAGTGGAACGTGAGAGGAACATTAGTGGAACACTAAGTGACAAGATGAGAGGAACATTAGTGGAACACTAAGTGACAAGATGAGAGGAACATTAGTGGAACATGAGAGGAACATTAGTGGAACGTGAGAGGAACATTAGTGGAACGTGAGAGGAACATTAGTGGAACACTAAGTGACAAGATGAGAGGAACATTAGTGGAACACTAAGTGACAAGATGAGAGGAACATTAGTGGAACATGAGAGGAACATTAGTGGAACGTGAGAGGAACATTAGTGGAACGTGAGAGGAACATGAGTGGAACACTAAGTGACAAGATGAGAGGAACATTAGTGGAACACTAAGTGACAAGATGAGAGGAACATTAGTGGAACACTAAGTGACAAGATGAGAGGAACATTAGTGGAACATGAGAGGAACATTAGTGGAACGTGAGAGGAACATTAGTGGAACGTGAGAGGAACATTAGTGGAACGTGAGAGGAACATTAGTGGAACACTAAGTGACAACGTGAGAGGAACATTAGTGGAACGTGAGAGGAACATTAGTGGAACGTGAGAGGACCATTAGTGGAACACTAAGTGACAACGTGAGAGGAACATTAGTGGAACGTGAGAGGAACATTAGTGGAACACTAAGTGACAAGATGAGAGGAACATTAGTGGAACACTAAGTGACAAGATGAGAGGAACATTAGTGGAACGTGAGAGGAACATTAGTGGAACACTAAGTGACAAGATGAGAGGAACATTAGTGGAACATGAGAGGAACATTAGTGGAACACTAAGTGACAAGATGAGAGGAACATTAGTGGAACACTAAGTGACAAGATGAGAGGAACATTAGTGGAACGTGAGAGGAACATTAGTGGAACACTAAGTGACAAGATGAGAGGAACATTAGTGGAACATGAGAGGAACATTAGTGGAACATTAGTGACAAGATGAGAGGAACATTAGTGGAACACTAAGTGACAAGATGAGAGGAACATTAGTGGAACATGAGAGGAACATTAGTGGAACGTGAGAGGAACATTAGTGGAACGTGAGAGGAACATTAGTGGAACACTAAGTGACAAGATGAGAGGAACATTAGTGGAACGTGAGAGGAACATTAGTGGAACACTAAGTGACAAGATGAGAGGAACATTAGTGGAACATGAGAGGACCATTAGTGGAACATTAGTGACAAGATGAGAGGAACATTAGTGGAACACTAAGTGACAAGATGAGAGGAACATTAGTGGAACATGAGAGGAACATTAGTGGAACGTGAGAGGAACATTAGTGGAACGTGAGAGGAACATTAGTGGAACACTAAGTGACAAGATGAGAGGAACATTAGTGGAACGTGAGAGGAACATTAGTGGAACACTAAGTGACAAGATGAGAGGAACATTAGTGGAACATGAGAGGACCATTAGTGGAACATTAGTGACAAGATGAGAGGAACATTAGTGGAACACTAAGTGACAAGATGAGAGGAACATTAGTGGAACATGAGAGGAACATTAGTGGAACGTGAGAGGAACATTAGTGGAACGTGAGAGGAACATTAGTGGAACACTAAGTGACAAGATGAGAGGAACATTAGTGGAACGTGAGAGGAACATTAGTGGAACACTAAGTGACAAGATGAGAGGTTTGACTCTGAGTGTTCTTTCTTCCACAGCTGGAGTTCTGGTACAAATACACCAGTGAGTAAATAATCAATAATTCAAGGTGATCAAACCAGATGCAGAAGCTTCTGATCCAGTCGTTAATGATGATTGATTGATTGATTGATTGATTGATTGATTGATTGATTGATTGATTGATTGATCATGTCACATGACCCTTGGCCCAGAGTCTTGTAAATCTGCTCTTAAATCAATGAAAGCACATTTGAATGATTTGAACTTCACCTGATGACGTCATAGATCTGGACCCATGTTGGTCAAACCCTTGTCTGAACGGAGGGATCTGCTCTCTAGACCGAGGAGACTTCCTGTGTCTCTGTCCTCCTCAGTTCCATGGAAAGACCTGCGAATCAGGTAAACATCACCTGAGACCTCGTCCTCAGTGACGTGTTCCAACAGAACCAACAGTGGGTTTTCAAGACACGTTCTATGAAGAACCTGTGTGGTTCCTCAGGGTCATGTCCCGGAGCCACTGTCTCTGATCTCATATTTAACTTATAACTGTGTGTCGGCCTGTGAGGTCACTGTGAGGTCACTGTGATGTCACTGAGTATCAATAACCTATGTGATTTGTTCTGCGTGTAGAGTTGTTGCAGTGTCGCTATAGAAACGGAGGCTGTTTGCAGTACTGTCGGGACCAGACAGGGGGCGCTGGAGTTCAATGTGGTTGTGCTGACGGATTCGAACTGGAGCCTGATGGACAGAGCTGCTCAAAGACTGGTACAATTCAGAGTACTATGGTTACTACGATAACAACTATACATAATACTGAGGTTACTGATATAATTACTGTAGATAGTGCCGAACTACTACTACTGTTACTACTATAAGTAGTTTACATAGTAATATACACTCAAAAAGATATAAAGGTTTTCTCTTCTCTTGAAAACGTTTTTATTAGTAGCAGTGTTATTATTATATGAAGATGTGCATCAAAGAGCACGTGGTCACAATAGAATTCACGATGTGCAGTTCTTTCATGAAATCCAGTGCCACCGATGTTTAGAAGGATTGTGAAATTGTCAAGCTAACGTCAGGAATGTCCACCGCCTCCGACCTGATTGGATGAAGTGAGTGGTTTGCTGGTGTCAGTGTTGTAAACGGAGTAGGGGGGGTTATGGTTTGATCAGGTATGAGCTACAGACACAGGAGCTGTTTTTTGATGGATGGACACAGATTCCATGATGAGCTCCTCAGGCCCATCGCCTCCTGTTTTTGTCCTCGAGTCTTTGTGGAGGAGAAGTGTCACACTGTGTGGTCACCCCCCCCATAAACCAACCAATGTGAAACTGTGGTTCAAAGACGAATAAACCACATTTGAGACCTTTTATTGTCTCAAGAGCAATAATTGAGCTCTTTGGTCAGTATAGTAGAATATACAGGTAATGTTATGAGTGCTGTACTACTGATATATATACTCATGAGTATGATTCATGGGGATTCAGTCTCTTTGTCCTCTCCTGTCCAGTTTTGTTCCCCTGCGGTCGTGAGCAGGTCGCAGCATGGCATCGAGGACGCTCTCTGTGGGACAACATCACCGCAGAGACAGAAGACGACGTCACACACAGCTGGGACGTCAGAGTGAATTTAACAGAGAGTCAAGAGATGAACGTGACGTCCACAAACACCACAGCTGGAAGGAGGGAGGGGCGAGGAGGGGGGCTAGGGCTACGTATTGTGGGCGGGTCTCTGGGAAAAAGTCCATGGCAGGTAGACACGCCCCTAACAACACACACATACACTTAAATATGATCAGTGTCTTTCAGTGTGTGTGTGTGTGTGTGTGTGTGTGTTCAGGTTCTGATCCGCAGGTCTGATGGTCTCGGGTTCTGTGGAGGAACTCTGGTTTCTGATCGATGGGTCGTCTCCGCTGCTCACTGCTTCGAAGAGTCTGCAGACCATGTTACTATAGGTGTGTGTGTGTGTGTGTGTGTGTGTGTGTGTGTGTGTGTGTGTGTGTATGACTGTGTGTGTGTGTGTGTGTGTGTGTGTGTGTGTGTGTGTGTGTGTGTGTGTTTGGCTCCTCCTCTTCCTGTACACACATGTATAGTTTATAACATTTAAAATTTTAAACATGAACAAATCTTTGTGTTGATACAGTTCTGTGTGTCTGTCTGTCTGTCTCTCTGTCTGTCTCTCTCTCTGTCTCTGTGTCTGTCTGTCTGTCTCTCTCTGTGTGTCTCTCTGTCTGTCTCTCTCTCTGTCTCTGTGTCTGTCTGTCTCTCTGTCTGTCTCTCTCTCTGTCTCTGTGTCTGTCTGTCTGTGTCTCTCTGTCTCTGTGTCTGTCTGTCTGTCTCTCTCTCTGTGTCTGTCTGTCTGTCTCTCTCTCTGTCTCTGTGTCTGTCTGTCTGTCTGTCTCTCTCTCTGTCTCTGTGTCTCTAGGAGACTATGATAAGAAGCGTCCTGACCCAGGTGAGCAGCAGATAAAGATCCTGAAGGTCTTCATCCATCCTCACTTTCACTCGTTCACGTTCGACAGTGACATCGCTCTGCTGCTGCTCGCTCTGCCGGTGGTCAGGGGCCCCACGGTGCTGCCGGTCTGTCTGCCCGACGCCCACCTGTCCAAGTACCTGCTGAGGGTAACGTTATTCACATCATAGTTAGTGTGTGTGTGTGTGTGTGTTAAAAAGTGGCACTGAAGCTGGGACACTGTTCTCAGGAAGACCAGCGGGGGGTGGCATCAGGCTGGGGCGTCACCCGCTTCATGGGCAGTTCATCGCGGTTCCTGAGGAAAGTGTCGCTCCCGGTGGTTGGTCACGAGGACTGCAGGGCATCCACAGATCAGGTGATCATCCAGTCGCTCAGTGGAAAGCAGTAGTGGGAAGAGTAAACACAAACAGTACACAGTATTGTAACTTTATTACTACAATGACTCAAGTAGAAGTAAAAGTACTCATTAAAATAGTACTTTAGTAAGAGCATTAGAATGTTTTGTGTTCAAAATGAATATTAAGAGGTAATGATAAAGTACTCATTGATTGTAATTAATACATTAATAAATACATTAATAGATTAATAAAGTGACATATTCAAAACAGGCAAATATGAAAATACACATTGATGTTTGTTTTCAAACATCAAGAATAATTCTGAAAACAAGGTTTTTAGTGTTAGCAGACATGCAGCAGAGACGCAGCAGAGCAGACATTATTATAGTTATATATATATATATATAGTTATATATAACTATATATATATATACACATCTTATCATCAATCCAACCTGTATGAAGATGACTTGTCCGTTGTTGTCGTTGATGTGTCTGAACATGTCTCCTGCTTGTTTCGTGCAGGTGATCACAGACAACATGTTCTGTGCAGGTTACCTGGACGCAGGTATGGACGCCTGCAGTGGAGATAGTGGAGGACCGTTCGTGGTTAATTACAGAGGAACCTGGTTTCTGACCGGCGTCATCAGCTGGGGGGAGAAATGTGCCACTCAAGGGAAATATGGCGTTTACACCCGAGTGGGAAACTTTCTGAGCTGGATCAAAGAAATCATCAACAGGCAGGACGTCAACGTGACCACAAGCTGAGACTCTGTAAATCTGCCCTCTGCTGGTGATAAACAGGTACTGAACCTATCGGCTGCTGTTGGGGTTCCAAGTGGTGACATCAATCAGGAACCGTCCAATCATTGTATATCATGTGACACGTGACTGAACCACTCAGTTTCTCATTAAATTCATTTATTACGAATTGTTTTGTGTAAATATAATATGATATAAAACATTGTGACACTATATAAATATTAGAAATTATATTTGAATACATTTTTGATTCATTAAACATCAAACATCTAAAATTAAAAAACATCTTAATTGAAAAGTCTCATCCTCTTATTTCCAATTTAAACAGTTGAGGAGCTATTGTCGCCCCCTGCAGGCTGCACAGTTTGTTACAGCCACAGTCACAGCGAACAACTTCAGGATAAAAACTTCTCTGCTCTGCGAATTGAATGTGACTGTTTGGCGCCAGAGGAAAGACTTGTAACTGAGACATTTGTCCTCTAAAGAAACTAAATCTGAGGATCTGATGTGGATCAAAAAGAACTATAGAGGTGAAACGTGAGGGATTCTGGGTAAAATCTAAACTAAGTGAAGGAACATTAAACATGGCGATAGAAATTGTATATGGAGTAAAAGAAATATGTATTACTACATATATGTAAATTATACTTTCATTCCGACTGTCTCCTGACAGAAAAACTTTTATTGATGATGATGAGTGAGATTTTCTGACTGAGCTACTGAAACATTTAACGTGTGTGATGACTCCTCCCACTCTGCTGGTGGCGTTGGCGTGTTTGTTTTCTCAGAAAGATGTCAGAGTGGTCACACGTGTGTGCGTGTGGTCAGTTACATGTTCACATGGCACATCTGTTATGGAATTTTCATAGACACTGTCTCCACAACAACATCTGTATGAAGGTGAATGTTCCAGTTGTTCAGTCGAGGAAACTTGTGCAACGTGATTAATATTAGCTTCGTCATGAGCTAACTGCTAACAGCTAGCTTCAGCTTTTTCATAAAGGTCAAAGACGAGAATATGAAAAAGACATGGAGACGTTTTCTGCAGTAGGTGGACAGATGATCAGAGGACATGTTGTCAGTCCCACTATGTCCTCATTAAGTTGCAGCTGCAGCCCTGATATCTGTCTCACCACCAGGGGGCAGCCTGCAGGTGGTGCTGTATCCACTCCACATATTTGGTCACTCGGGTGTAGACTCCGTACACCCTCTGACTCCCACACTCCTCCGGCCCCCCCCAGGACACCAACCCCAATGCCATCCACCTCCGGCTGACCTCATCCTCCATCACAAAGGCCCCCCCACTGTCCCCCAGGCAGGTGTCCCTCCCACCCTCAAAGAACCCGGCACAGAACATGTTCTCCGTGATGTTGTAGCTGACGGACCGCGAAGCGTAACTGGCCTGACACTCGTCGTGAGAGACGACTGGCAGCTTCACGTACTGAAGGAGGTCAGAGGTCAGCAAGGGGGGGTCACCTAAGGATGAGGAGGAGGCGTTGGGAATGGAGATCCCCCACCCGGCGACGATCCCCAGAGAGTTTGGAACAGGTGAGGAGGGGTCGTCCTGACAGAGGGAGAGGTCAAAGGTCAATTCTTTAAAAAATGTTCAATTAAAATAAAAGATAATATAGAAGAAAATATCCTTGTGGATTTAAAATGTGTCCTTTCAAAAAAAAGTCTCAAATTCTAAAGATATTTAACTTTTCATTAGAACAACGTCCCTGGCCTTGAAAATGTGTCCAGCTTCAAAAAATGTTCCAAATGAAACAAAGACAAATAGAAAAATACAAAACAAAGTCCAAACATGAGAAGACCAAGTCTGGAACATCAAAATCTAAATATCATAATAATGCTGACGATAAAAATTGATCGAGCAGAATCATGTCTTAAATGTCTCTGGTTCATCCTCACTCTGAGGAAGGACGTATCAAACGCACCTTATTATGAGGAGGTGGGAGACAGATTGGACGGATGACGTCGTTAAGCTCCACTCGGCTCGTCAGCTTCAACAGAGCGATGTCGTTGTTGTAGTTGTTGGGTTGGAAGTCTGGATGAAGGACAATCTGCTTCACTGAGCGATTAGAGGCCAGACGTTTGTCCCGGGCATCATGGAGACCGAGGAAGACCTGAGAGACAACACATCCCATAATACACCACAACTCACTGATTGGAAATATAAAACAGGAGAAAAATAAACAACTGAATGTTTTTTTAAATAAATATATATATATATACAATGTTTATATTATATTATATATTTAAATAATAAAATCACAAATAAATATGTGATGTAAAAAAACGGCGGTCAGTTTCCTCTGACCTTGACATGTTCAGGCGCCACAGGGACGACACTGGTGTCCCTCCTCTGAGACCTCAGGACATGAGCTGCTGTCAGGACCCAGGAGTCGGAGAGAAGGGCCCCAGAGCCAAACCAGCGGTCCTCAGGGACCCGGGACAGATCCTCCACGCTGAGTAGGACATGCCAGGGGAAGAGGCCGGGCTCCGCACGACGCCCCCCGACAATCCGCTTCACGTGAGGGGGCAGAGCACGGAACGGCCGGCCACAGGCTGGACGCACATATGGAAAGAAGGTAAATGTCAGTCGTTTTATAAAAGACAAGAATTTACCGAACGTGAACTTCTATTCTAATTAAATTGCAAATATTTCATAAATATTTCATAAATACATGGGAGAAATAAAATGTTGTTTTCAGGTGGACAGAAGATGGCACCTGCGAGACAGCTTGGCAGTTTGGATCCTGATTCTGGATTTGTCCATTGTCCATTGTGTCCACAGCTGTAAGAAGCTAAAATACAAATAAAACTCAAACTGGATTAGAATCTGATTCCTGTTAGCATTCCCTGCTAATTTCTGTTATTGATGACTAAGACGATATATAATAAGATATACATTTATAAATATGATATTTAACAATAATCATATGGATCCTCACTGTTGCTGGTGTTCAGGTGAAATGTGTCCCCTCTACAGACGTAATGGACAGTTGAACCAAACAGTGTGCTGTTGTCACGGTTACCAAATACCACGTCAGCCATTTCGACCGCTTTGGGATTCCCACAATCCACCACTGTGACAGAAACAGATGTTTACAATGAGCTTTCAGTATGAACCAAGACCAAGGGCAAAACTAAGGGTAAACTTTAAGAATGAGAGAAATATTGAAAATACAGATTTTTATTGAATTTATTTTGTCGTACATTTGACTTCAAGTAAATTCAATGAAAACATTTCACAGAGAATTTCTCTTTTATGCTGATTAGTTTTGCTTTGACACTTTTAAAATGTTTGTAGATGCTGGAGCTCCGCCTCCTCATGGACTCTGTTTCCATGGAGACAGACGGAGAGTCTCAGTTGTTGACCCTATCAAAGGGGACGACAGATAATCAATCACACAGTGATTATTGATAATTGACCAGTCTCCTGTGCTGTCTCACTTTGACATTGAGGAGGACGACTGCTCCACGTTCCGTCAGATCCACAGTCGACCTGAAAATTGTCCAGAATGTCACCGTCCTGAAAACACATGAGATCAGTGTCCAACACTTTATATAACACCAGAGGAAACGATGTGTATATATAGTTTATGTAAATATATCATATACAGTCTGTATATAATATTTTATGAATATTGTATATATAAATATATTATATGTAGTATACATTTAAATGTAATATATTGTATGTAGATAAATATAGTATTTATATAAATACATTATATATAGTGTATATTTACATATATCATATGTAGTGTATGTATAAAAATATATACTGTGTGTATATAAACGTGTGTGAGTATACATGTGTCCTTAGTGTTATATAAGTGATGAGGTAAACACCTTCATCAGTTTGTATCCAGGTGAACAGGTGAACAGGACGTGGTCTTTGAAGAAGTATTCTGATTGGACGGGATTCATCACAGCGTTGGACGGGATCTCGGGGACTGGACACTGACTTCCTGTTATGTCAAAATAAAAGCATGTGAGTAAAATGTCTCCATAAAACACATTAGGTTACTGGTGGTTCACTGTGGTGGCGTATATAAATATGTGTAGTATATATGAACCTGTAGGCGTGTTTGATTACATATATATGTATACACACATATATATTTAAAAACCTGTGGCAGTGTACGTCATCTTCCAGCCCAGGTTTTCTCCAGAGTTGTCGCTGTGAAAAACAACGATGACGATGTTGACGTCAGTCTGAATAATTCCTGGAGACAAAGATCCACAGAACGGACCGAACTGTGTACTTCCTGCTGTGATCTGACACACACACACACACACACACACACACACACACACACAGAGAGAGCTGGTTACTGACCACTACACACTGTGTGTGTACAAGTGTGTGTGCAGGTGTATGCGTGCTGCTCACACCTTGACGTAGTCGTACGGGCAGCGGACGTCGGGATGATCCTCTACATCAAAGCTGGGGTCAAACTGGAGGCGGAGCTTGAATCCAGGCTCCACCTCAATACGATACAAACACTCAGAGCTCTTTGGATATGGAGCAGGAAAATCTACGCTGCTCAAAATTCCAGAACGTTCCCTGAACACAACATCACTACACTCCACTGAACACAAAGAGAGAGAGAGTGAGAGAGACACACATTTATCAGACACTGAACGGACACACACACATTCACTCAGTAGTTGTGAGGACCTGGTTCCAACACACAGAACTCTGAGCCATCACACAGAGTCATGTGAGTGTGTGTTTGTGTGCGTGTCTGTGTGTGTCTGTGTGTGTGTGTGTGTGTGTGTGTGTGTGTGTGTGTGTGGTTTTAATCTACTGGAATTCTAATCTGCAGTGAAACAGTTCACATGTCAACATGTTTAATCGGATTATGTTTGTAATCTGCGACAAACAGTGAGAGTCGATCACAACATTCGCTCAGTTACGATCAGACTCTCAGCTGCTGCAACTCATCAATATTCAATAATTATGTTAATCAATAATAATAATTACTTTCATACATTAGATGAATTCACAGTAAAAAGTTATTTAAAATGTAAATATATTCATTGTAATGGAGTAAATGTTCTTAGTTACTTAGAGGGTTAGGATCAGAGGATTTGTGCCCTGCAGGCTCATGACCTTTTATGGGCATTGGTGAGGCGTCCCTATGCTAATTAGGGAACTTGTGAAGACATCCATCAGGACAAAGTCCACTGATGAGCTGACTTGGCTCACTCACCTTTGCAGGTGCGGTTGTCGGTGTGCAGCATGTAACCATAGCGACAGGAGCAGTAGTATCCCCCAATGTAGTTGTGACAAAAATGGTCACAGATCAGATCCTCGTCACTGCGCTCGCTGCACTCGTCCACATCTGGAGAGAGAGAGGAGGTAAGAACACAGCGTCACAGTCAACAGTCAGAGTCATGTGGGTTACAGATGTTAGCCCCTCCCACAGAACAGAAGACGTGTTTTTCAGACACGTCTGAAAATCAGTATGTTTATGTCAACATGTGCAGGTAAACACACATGACCTTGTGGTTTGTTGCCACATTCTCGTTCCAGAGAAACATTCCTACGGAGAACATGTGCTCCGTCTGTCTAAAAATCTGTCCAGATGTTTATAACATCCTCATCAATCAGTCCAGATGTTTATGACATGTCCATGAATCAGTCCAGATGTTCTCCAGATGTGACTCATCCTCACCCACTGCCCTGTAATGAGCCATGAAGCCAGAGTGTCGCTCCTCATTGGAGAAGTCGGAGGTAAAGACGACACTGAGCGAGTTTGTCGGGGAGGTGATGACCTGCTGATCTGGAACCGCCTCCGTGTCCGTCTGATCCCGCCCACAGAACAACCCCAGCAACTCCCCCTCAGCCTCCACCTGACGACAAACACAAGAACACGACAGACTGGCTAAGGGCTAGAGTAACACTTGGATAAAAGAGGGTAAATGTGGACCAGTATCAGAAGCTCTAGGTAAGCAGGAGCCCTGGACCTGAATATCAGTAAGGAGACTCAACACAGGGATAACTTTGAATGAACATATATTCGAACATGTTAACTGAAGTTCAAAGTTGTTTGACAGTTACAATACAACATACAATTACTCCTAAAATCAAACAGTAAGATAATAAACATGAGACCCAATCGGTAGTGTCTGTTGCCATGGAGGAGGAAAACGAAGGCTTCAAAGATCCGTAGGTTGACTCATCATCCAGTTAACTGGAATCTCAATTCTTTGGCAGATGATTTCATGATTTCAGACAACAGAATCTCAGCTAAGCAGGATGTGTCATTGATTGACAGCTCGGTCCCTCCCCCTTATGGCTCAGTAACCTCACAGCAAGTTGTCCAATTGGCCTGTTACAGTGTCATACTACTACTCTCTCTACAGCACTTACATTTACATTTAGAGCATTTAGCAGACGCTTTTGTCCAAAGCGACTTACAATAAGTACATTTGTCACAAGAGAGAAACCACAACATACCTGCTGAAAGATTCTTTAAGTGCATAAGTGCTATGATTGAAGTGCTAATCATTCGAACAAACAAGTGCATACAGTTTTTTTTGGGGGGGGGTTGGGAGGGAGTCATGCTATGCAGGGTCGAGGTGAAGTCTGAACAAATGAGTCTTGAGTCTTTTGCGGAAGATGGAAAGCGATTCCGCTGTCCTGACATTGGTCGTTCCACCACTGAGGTGAGTCGCAACTTTGCTGAACGGGCTTTGTTTGCTCTCAGCGATAGGGGTACCAGGCGGCCAGCTGATGTAGATGAGCATGTGCTCTCGCTGGGGCATGTGGTCTGACCAGTGTTTGGAGGTAGACGGGTGCAGTTCCATTGACGGCCTTGAAGGCCAGCACCGTCGTCTTGAATCAGATGCGGGCCCCAACAGGAAGCCAGTGGAGGTCACGGAGGAGGGGGGCCACATGGGAGAATTTGGGAAGATTGTAAACGAGGCGCGCTGCAGCGTTCTGGTTACGCTGCAACGGTTTAGTCGCAGAGGCTGGGAGTCCAGCCAAGAGGGAGTTGCAGTAGTCCAGGCAGGAGATAACCAGCGCTTGGACCAGGTGTTGTGTTGCGTCTTTTGTGAGGAAACAACGGATCCTGCAGATGTTGTAGAGGGCAAACCTGCAGGATCGGCCACAGCAGTGATGTTGGGGGCGCAGGACAGTCCAGCGTCGAGGATTACGCCCAGGTTCCTTGCCGTCGACGAAGGTGATACCGTGACATCCTCGACAGTGACACTTACACAATATATAATATTGCAGCCTCAATAATTTATTTTCATTGCTGTTAGGGTTAGGTCTATTACAAACTAGATGAGATCAGAATGACGCCTTATTCTGTGACGATCGTCACAGAGGCGATCATGGACAATGACATCTATCGAGGTGAATGAGCAGAGGAGGAGTTTGTTAATGTGAACAACAGCTGGAACAGCTGTGAACATCGGGCCTCATTCACCAAACATTCTTAAGTAAGTTCTACTTAAAACCAATGTTTTAATATCTGGGATTTGTTCTAATGTAAGAACAGAATGTATACTGAGGAGAACTCTGACTCTGACAACTGAAATACTTCTGTAAAATAACACACACACACACACACACACACACACACCCACCACCCCGACACTCTGTCTGTGTTTTAACATTCTCTTCAGGCTCCAGTCACTCTTATCTTCCATTCACCACAGTTCAGTTTACACTGAGTGTCAGTGAACAGGAGGTCAGGACACACACACACACACACACACACACACACACACACACACACACACACACACACACACACACACACACACACACATTCATATTCAGATGTTGTCACCAGGCGTGACAGCAACCCACTGCCAACAGAAAGGAGGTTGACTTCCCACACTGTCCTCAGAGAAACGTCTCGTCACTCTACTGATTACTGATGAGACGACGACGATCAGGAAGTAAAACATTTTGACTTTGATCTGTTTCTATCATTTCACTGACTCAGGGGCTCCTGGAGGGCAACTGTCTTCTTGGCCCAGTTGTCGGATGAATATCTCTGTATATAGATAGATATACATTATATGTATATATTTCTTATAATTATATATATATATTTATTTTTTTTTAATGTTTATACAGATACATTGTTGTCTGCACTAACCATGAGCTGCTTTCACACTGTTCTATCACCGTTGATTTTACAACCAGTTGTCTCCACTCAGGTTCAGGATATTGAGCCACAAGTGAAAAAGAGCTAATTACACTTTGACAAGAACCAGTCCTGAACCGATCAGCTGATGTAACTGAATGTAAACATGTTAAGCTGTTATGTTTCCATGAGCTGAGCTTGTGATCCTGAAAACAAGTTCACACTCTGGGTTTGGATTTCAAGGACTTTACGACTCTCCAGATCAAAAACGGACTCAAAGAACGAGTTATTTCAGTGTTGAACATGTCATTGCGTTACTAACTTGACCTCTGAATCATGCAGCTGTCACCATGGCGACTGACGATGGTGCTCCATCTGAAGAAACCAGGAGACAGAAAGATCCCATGATGCCCCGGTGTCTCACCTTGACAAAGTCGTACTCACACAGGTAGGACGGCTCCAGGTCGAAGTGGCTGAAGTAGAGTTTGACCTGGAAGCCGTCGGGGACGCTGACGTTCCAGCACAACTGCGTTTCCCGGGGATACGGCTCTGGGAAGTTTGGAGACTGCAGGCTGCCATACATTTCTAAGAGAGACACCTGAGCTGTGAGCGCCAACGCCATGATGGCGAGGAACAGAAGACGCCTGGAACGTCACACAGAAGAGTCAGTGATGACATCATTGATGTCATGACAACTTTAGAACAACGTCACAAAAACGTCAGAACAATAAACAATCCGCCCTTGAACGTAGGGTAATATTTATTATTACACTAAGATGTTTGTTGCTATGTAGCTTGAATGTTATGTCTCCCTTGTAAGTTGCTTTGGATAAAAGCGTCTGCTAAATGACAAATAAATAAATAAAACAAAGGTTAAATAAAACAAGTAAAAATATTAAAACAATATTTCATATGATATTTTAATCCAACAATTATTAAACATTATTGTGTTATGAGTGTTTCAAAGGAGGTTCTGATCAATAATCAATACATGATTAGAGCAGACTCCATCTCTCTGCCCGCTTCACTCACCTCATGTTCGGACCCGCTGCAGCAGCTGCTCCGCTCTGAGTCCGGAGCTCCGGAGCGTCCCCTCACAGTCAGTGCGTATGACGTATGTGAAACACATGGTAACGTCATGACGCCAAGTCTGTGAGGGCGGAACCTACTGTGTATTGTCACTATTTATTTATCATTATTCTTTTGAGTGAGAATCAAAGACAAACCCAGATCAAAGATGAGGGTAACGTCATCTCGAGCAGAGCGTCTCTGGGATGTTTAAGTTTTAGAATATCTGAGTTTAACAGCTCATCCAGGTTTTATGTGTCGAAGTTTAGTGATTGTCACATTTCTTCAGTTTCTTCTTTTTTATATACAGTCTATGGTTTCTTCCTCATGAAAACTTTTTTAATAAAGTTAGTGACAAAAACAGAAAAAACACTACTAATACAAAAATGTTTTAAAGAGAATAAAAATACATAATTATTGATAAATAATAAATATTAAAATAAAATAAAAAGACGGATTTGTATTCAGCAAACAGATACATATATTTATATATATATATATATTTATGTATGTATTTATGATATAATAATCATTGCACTTTTTAACTTGGTGGTTTTTGTTCACATGAACAGTTCACTTTGTGAATTAATGGTTTTAAATGTAAATAAAAGGTTTGTTTTGATCAGGCAGCTCCGCGGACACCTCTGAGGATCATAATTACCCAGCATGCCTCTGTGCCGTTCTTTCCTTCCTCCATCTTTCCCGTAGTCACGGTAAGATTCCAACATGTCGGACAAACTCTTCATTCAGGGCGAAATCCTCGGTTCTTTCTGACCGATGTTCGGCACCGGTGAGCGGACACCGTGTCCTCCGCTCACCGCTCGCGTCGTGTCGATGTGGGGCGAGCGATGGCGGAGATGCGGGGTGGATGTAGCTAACAGCGGAGCACAGTCGGGCCTGGGCAGCTGCGGATCCGGCGGAGACTCCGCTTCAGCTCCCGGTCCATGAGGACTGAGGCCCGTGGACCGATTCAGACAACACCGGTGTTTAAACCGGTCCTCCCAGTGTCTTTGTCCCGGGCTTCCTCCGGTTACTGTTAGCATGTTAGCTTCAGCCCCCTCTGTGTGCGGGTGTGCAGCGGAGCTCTGACCCAGGATCGGTCCCCGGGTCCGGGCTGGTGTGAATGACTGTTGACTGTGTCCTCGTCATGTCTGTGTCCTCATGTCTTTGTCCTCGTCATGTCTGTGTCCTCATGTCTTTGTCCTCGTCATGTCTGTGACAGGAGCGTGGTTACATTTGAGTATCTTTACATGTTTCAGGTGTGACATCAGCAGGTCACATGTTCTGACGTTTGTTTTGTGTCGCAGGTGAACTGACCTGGAGCAGACATACGATGCCTGGAAGGTAAGACTGATGCTGTGTCCTATGTTGCTCACTTACCCTGACTACCTGCTCTCTAACCCTCACTACCTGCTCTCTAACCCTGACTACCTGCTCTCTAACCCTCACTACCTGCTCTCTAACCCTCACTACCTGCTCTCTAACCCTGACTACCTGCCTGCTCTCTAACCCTGACTACCTGCTCTCTAACCCTGACTACCTGCTCTCTAACCCTCGGTACCTGCTCTCTAACCCTCGGTACCTGCTCTCTAACCCTCTGTACCTGCTCTCTAACCCTGACTACCTGCTCTCTAACCCTCACTACCTGCTCTCTAACCCTGACTACCTGCTCTCTAACCCTCACTACCTGCTCTCTAACCCTGACTACCTGCTCTCTAACCCTGACTACCTGCTCTCTAACCCTCGGTACCTGCTCTCTAACCCTGACTACCTGCTCTCTAACCCTGACTACCTGCTCTCTAACCCTGACTACCTGCTCTCTAACCCTGACTACCTGCTCTCTAACCCTCACTACCTGCTCTCTAACCCTGACTACCTGCTCTCTAACCCTCCTGTCCGACCTCATTGCTCTGAAGATACTGGTCTCTTCTGTGTTGGTTCAGACTACGTCTGGTTGTGATTGGACACATACACGTAACAGACTGCTGCTGAGGGACAGTGGGATTGAGCAGGGAGACGTGTCTGTAGTTATGTCTTCGCGTATCATGAACTGAATTTCTGGTCATGACTAGCAAATGAGGATTTTACCATGTGTGCACCCGGTTACAGACGTGGTTAAGATTTCACCACTTTAATAAAAGCAGTAAGGTGCGTTCAGAGCTGAACGCGTGTGATGGGATGTTAACACCAGGTGTGAACCAGATCTTTGTTTGCTGCTGCAGATTTACAATCCCAGATACGTTTCAAGCTGTTGGTGTCGGCTCTCTGCGTGTTTAACTGCTCTGCCTCTTGTCTGCAGACTGTGGAGTAAGGCCATCTTCACCGGCTACAAGCGCGGTCTGAGGAACCAGCGTGAGCACACGGCGCTCCTGAAGCTGGAGGGATGTTACACCAGAGATGAAGTCGACTTCTACCTGGGCAAACGCTGTGCTTACGTCTACAAGGCCAAGAAGTAAGACTCTTTGTTTCATATCTCGTTCTTCTGATCATCTTCACACGTCCTGTTATTTATCACTGAAAGTTCCGTTTCCACTTTGGTTTGAACACTCAATTAGTTCTTTATTAATAAAAGTTGAATATACAGTCGACAAGCACTCTGTACTGTCAGTGGTGGGGGGGCAGTGTGTGTCTTAAATCTTGACAGGGTTAAACATGTCTTCTTCTAGGTCCTCAGATAAACTACAGCAGTGGTTGATAACTGGATCAAACCTCAGGTCAAAATCATCGAAGACTATTTTGATAATGTAGTTACTTATATCATCAGATTGAGACACAGCAGCAGATCTCCGTCCTGACAACATGAACAGAATGACTTCCTGTTTGTCTTATATCTAAACACAGTGTTCATTTTGTTGTCATAATGTTTTATACTGAGCTGAACTACAAAGCTTTTATTTTGTTTGACAGACTGAAACAGTCGACATGTTTGAACAATAACATCAGTTCAGTAAACTGTTAAATAAAATATAAATGACACACGTGAACAGTAATAATGAAAATTCAGTTTCATCTGATAAAAATACTTTAAACTCTTCAGTGCAGATTAACGAGGTAGGATGAACACAAAGTTGTAACTCCACTCTGCACACAAACCATAAAGAAGGACAGAAAAGGTTTGAGGAAGACTCAGTAATGACGAGAATAATTCTGAAGTATCAACACAGGACAAGAGACCACGACATCACACATGCATGTACAACAGGGACTGTATTCTTCGGTCAAAGATCTGTTACCACTTCACTGGCTCCACTTGTACTGAGGTCAGAACAATGATAACCACCATGTTTGTTTTCTGCAGGAACACAGTGACACCTGGTGGTAAACCCAATAAGACCAGAGTTATCTGGGGGAAGGTGACCAGAGCTCACGGTAACAGCGGAATGGTTCGAGCCAAGTTCTCCAGCAACCTGCCGGCTAAAGCCATCGGACACAGAATTAGAGTGGTGAGTCGTCAGTGTAGCTCCGCCCTCTGCGCTTCATGGTGGATGTTCTTTTCTCCTGTAGACGTCACAAGTCTGAATATCAACTGTTTTAATATTCACACTGTCGGGTTCTTCACAATCCTGAAGTGACGTAGCGACATCTGATTGGTAGAGCTGACTGTTGGCATGTTAATGTTTTAGGGCTGTTAAATATGGAAGCAAATCTTTGTTGTGATGATTTTTTTTTAATATCAGTCGATGTATATCTTGAGGTGTATTACTCAGCTGGTCAACTAGTGACTCTGCTCCTGCGGAGCAGCGGTGTTAGAATCATTCAGTGGTGGAAACCTTCTGAAAACATGATGATGCAGAGTCGTCCTCTCTGCAGGAGCCCAAACATTAGCACCTGTGCTGCTCCTCCGCTCTCTGCTGTGTGCCTCAACTCAACTTGATGTGGGTGTAACTCTATTCCAGCCACGATTGGTTTGGCGCGGCGCTATGCTCATTCTCATTGGCCTTTTCATGTTGTCAAAACATGGTAGGGGGAATTCTATCGATGTTATATCGTCATGTCTTAAATTTATCTCAAGCAAAAGTTATATTAGATACTTACCAATATCATTTTATCGCCCTGCCCTAATTACCACAACATTTTTAAGCTCTGAGTTCAAGTGTGTGAAGCACTGTCTGGTCTGATCCTGAGTCTGGTCTGATCCTGACTCTGGTCTGATCCTGACTCTGGTTAGAGTGCCTCCTCTCTCCTACTCATATCAGTGTTGTGCTTTTATTGTGAAGGCTGACAATGTGACTTCCTCTCTTGCAGATGCTGTATCCCTCTCGAGTGTGAAGATGCCATCGTCACATGTTGTTTGTACAGAAACAATAAAATGATCCGAACGATCAAAGCTCCGTCTTGTCTCTGTTTAATTGAGTATTTCCTCCAATCAGAATTAGTCAGATCAGCTGATGTCAAATTGTATTTGAGTCAATGTACTTAGTTACTTTTCACAGCTTCAACAGTGACGTTTCATCAAGAAGGAACTTTTATTTCACTGTGGGTTAAATCTTCTTGCAGCAACACCAGCCTCCAACAGGGGGCAGCATAGCATCCTGGGAGAAGGGAACCACTTCCTGCTGGAAAGTCAAGCTGTAGTGTATGAGCCAGACACCAGGGGGCATCACTGAGAACTTGTTATCCAGGTAACTTCACTGGTTCTAAGAAACCATGGTAACAGGTGAAGTTGGTGACCAATCAGATCAGTGGAAAAGCTGAGGGAGGAGTTTCAGCCACATTTGAATGACAAAACTTTGTAGAGAAGTAAATTATAACCACCACCTTTATAAAGAACATGTCACTGACGCAGGTCACTGTCCTCGTGAACAGCTCAGAGTGTTGGTCCTGTAACACTGAACGGAGGGTCAGACCACAGGACAGGAGGTTCTCGCCTCATAGGAGAACGAGGACTGTGTCTCCAGACAGTGTTGCCTGCTCTTTTTCCTGACTTGTTTAATAGCATGTGCTTTTACTGTGGAGGGTTAAAGTGATTGACTGACAATGTTACAGGAGGGCGACTAGAAGACTCCAGCAGTGGCCTCCCCAACACATCCCACCATTCATTGAGCTTCAGTGTTGATGTAATGGAGGCAAAAATCTCAGAATGAATTTTTAAATGTAAGGACTCAAACAGCTCCCTCAAGAGTCAAACTACAGAGACACTTTCTGAGCAGTTACTGAAGCTCAGAGTCACATGTGAGGATCCGTCTCCAGGACACGAGGACAATAGATGCTGATGAACTGAAGACATCAACACAACAACAGATTCACTACATTAGAAGAAACAGTTTGTAACTTCATGTTTGAAGTATTTGTACATGAGAACATGTCTGATAGAGATGAAGGAGCAGACACATGAACTGTGGAGTCACTGATGAAGATGATGAGACGTGTGTTCACAAGTCTTGTGATCATGGTCCAGGATCAGGATCTTTGGTTCATGATCACAGTCTGCGATCCACCATCGTGATCCTGGATCTACAAACAGTGAAGCACCAGGTCTCTGGTGAAGAAGTCATGTCAGTAACGTGTTGATGAGGCATTAATGTGATGAAGAGGAAAGAGAAGCTCTGTGTGTCCTCCAGCAGCAGAACTAAGAGCAGGTCCAAGACAAACCTGTGCCAGCTCTAACTAAACCTTCATCATGAATGAAGTTTGAACGTAGAGAGGGAGTCTGCCTCCACCACTGAACCTGAGATGATTCCACAGAGAGGAGCTTGATGCTGAAGCTCTGGCTCCTCCTCTACTTTTAGACTTGAGGGACAACAGACTGAATTCTGGGAGCTCAGGGCTCGAGTGGTGATATGGTACTTTGAGCTCTTTAAGGTTTGATGCTGCCGTGTTAGGTGAGGATGAGTTAAGTTTAGGTTTACGTTCAGGTTTAGGTTTAAGTTTAGGTTTAAATTTAAGTTTCGGTTTAAGTTTCAGTTTAAATTTAAGTTTAGGTTTAAATTTAAGTTAAAGTTTAAATTTAGGTTTAAGTTTCAGTTTAAGTTTCGGTTTAAGTTTAAATTTAAGTTTAAATTTAGGTTTAAGTTTAGGTTTAAATATAACTTTAGGTTTAGGTTTAAGTTTAAATTTAAGTTTAAGTTTGGGTTTAAGTTTAAATTTAAGTTTAAGTTTAAAAATAAGTTTAGGTTTAAATATAAGTTTAAGTTTAGGTTTAAGTTCGACAGTTAGTTTGGATAGTCCCCCCCCCCCCCCCCCCCCCCCCCCCCCGACCTTTGGCCCTGAGACGTTCTCGCTGCTCCACAGCGCCCCCTCTGCTCAGAAACTTTTCCTGCTCTTACTTCCTGTTTGTCTCCTCCGGTGTGTCCGTGTCTCACACTCTTCTGTCTGTCTCTCTCCCTCTCTCTCTCTCTCTCTCTCTCCCACACACGGACACGGACACACACACGGACACACACACGGACACACACTCCTCGGGCGAGCAGCGAACCCACCGGGAGGATATGGACCCAGTGACCGGAGCAGGGAGCGGGGAGCCGGGCTAGATTCTAAGGACGAGCCGCTGTTTTTAAACCATCAAACCTCCACTCTGCTGCTAATGCTAATGACACCTAGCTAATTAGCAGGTGCGCTAACCAGGTTAGTTAAACGGAGTGAAGTGGTTTAAAGTCAAAGCTGCTAATAAGCTACAGCTAACTCAGTTTGACTAGTTGGTACCATGTGGAGTTAGACTGGGTTAGTTGGACTGAAGCTGACCGGTTTAAATCAGAATCAGGTTATTAATAATCTGAGTTTATTATTATTATATGATTATTCAGTCTTAGATGAGTTTTAACCTGGTTAGTTAACATGAGTGACTGTGTGAACACTAGTTGTGAGTTCAACAGGGACTTTAAACCAGAGTCAGGTCTGGATCATAAAACACGTTGGGTCAGTTCCAATGTTGTCTGGTTAACCGTTGGTCGGTTGGTTAGTTAGTTAGTAGGTTAGTTCAGACTCGGGTTTGAAACTTCAAAGTTGTCCTTGGGGTCTTTGATGAACTTGGTCCAGGTGTAATTCGGGTTCAGGTCCTGGGTTCACAATGGCAGAGCTCCACCAGACGCCCACCTCACTGTGCTGCTGCCGTAAATCGCTGCCGGTTTCTGGGGCCCGGCGCGTTGGAGACTCCGCTCGGCCCCCGGTAGGCCTGGGCCCAGAATCTCCTCGATGCCCCCTGGTGGACGTGGCCTCAGCGTCTAACTTCAGGTGCTTTCAGCTGCGACACTTCCACCTTGACCTGCGGCTGAACTTTGCTGTGAAGGAGATGAGCGGCTGGCTGGTTCTGGACCTGATCCCAGTCCAGCCGGGGGTCCACACCCTGGTGCTGGACTCCCATTGCTCTCTGTTGATCCACTCTATCGACTGTAAGGCCCCGGGGGGCGGACAGGAGGAGCCCATGTCCCTCACATACCGAGTCGATCCCTTCACAGACTACGGATCTTCACTCAACATCAGCCTCCCGCCAGCCACTGTGAGACAAGGACGAATAATCCAGATCACAGTCCGCTACAGCACCACAGACGGACCGGCGGTAAGAGACCATGACACACACACTGTGGACCTCAGCTCTGTCCACGTTCTGGCCAGTCTCCGTCCAATGTCTTTCCACAATCTGTCCACACTGTCCACGTTCTGGCCAGTCTCCGTCCAATCTCTGTCAACATTCCACAACACACACGTCTCCAATGTGAACGCAGCTGATTTAGTCATTTATCAATGAGCCAAACACGTTCTGACGATAATGGACCTGAACCTGTGTGTGTGTCTCTCTGTCTGTCTCCCTCTGTGTCTCCCTCTGTGTGTCTCTCTCTCTGGTGGTTCTCCATGTCTCTCTGTGTGTGTCTCTCTGTCTGTCTATGTGTCTCTCTCTCTCTCTGTGTCTCTCTCTCTCTCTCTCTCTGGGTGTCTCTCTCTCTCTCTGTGTCTCTCTCTCTCTCTCTCTCTGGGTGTCTCTCTCTGTCTGTGTCTCTCTCTCTCTCCCTCTCTGTGTCTCTCTGTCTGTCTATGTGTCTCTCTCTCTCTCTGTGTCTCTCTGTCTGTCTATGTGTCTCTCTCTCTCTCTGTGTCTCTCTCTCTCTCTGGGTGTCTCTCCCTCTCTGTGTCTCTCTCTGTCTGTCTCTCTCTCTCTGTCTCTCTGTGTTAGATCTGGTGGTTGGACTCGGAGCTGACCTGTGGTCAGTCTCGTCCTCTCGTCTTCACTCAGGGTCACTCGGTGTGTAACCGCTCCTTCTTCCCCTGCTTCGACACGCCTGCCGTTAAGAGCACGTACACGGCTACCATCAGGGTGAGTCCTGAACTTTGACCCCTGACCTGCTGGACTCATGAATCTTAAACGTTTGACGTGATGTCTTGTCTTCGTCGTCCTCTTTGTCTCCAGGTTCCAGACGGCGTCACTGTGCTGATGAGTGCGTCCCGGAGTTCGTACTCCAAACAGGACCGGGTCTTCCAGTTCTCTATGGAGTCTCCTGTTCCGTCCTACCTGGTGGCGTTGGTGGCTGGCGACATGCAGCACGTGGACGTCGGTCCGAGGTTAGTTCAGAATAATAAGAATAAATCATGATCAATGGTCAACTGATTCTGACACTGACGACCTCAGGGCTGCATTAGGATGACTCCTGACCTTTGACCTTTGTCCACTTCTGTAGGAGTCGAGTGTGGGCAGAACCATGTCTCTTGTCCTGTGCGGTAAAGAAGCTAGGGGGGAGTGTGGAGCGTTGGCTGGGTGTGGCCGAGGAGCTTTTTGGTCCCTACCTGTGGGGCAGGTGAGTCTGAGCGCCACCAGTTTTCACCTTAAAGGCTCAGTGTGTAGAATGTTTATAAAAACTCAAAGGTGTTTAGTTTGTCTCGTCTGGACGACTGTTAAAAACATGGCGCCCTGAGAGGAACCCGTCCTGATGTAAATATATAAAGTATTCAAATATAAAGTATTCAAATATAAAGTATTCAAATATAAAGTATTCAAATATAAAGTATTCAAATATAAAGTGGTAATTGTAGGTAAAGAAACTACAATTTGTACAATTTAGCTGAAACACACTGATGAGAACATCTTACACACTGAACCTTTAAAGGGATAAACCCTAACCTTTCCCACCATCCCCCAGGTGTGACATCGTATTCCTTCCCCCCTCCTTCCCCATCGTCGCCATGGAGAATCCCTGCCTCACCTTCATCATCGCCTCCATCCTGGAGAGCAGCGAGTTCCTTCTGATTGACGTCATCCATGAGATCGCACACGGCTGGTTCGGAAACGCCGTCACCAACGCCACCTGGGAGGAGATGTGGCTGAGCGAAGGGTTGGCCACATACGCCCAGAGGAGGATCACGACCGAAGCGTATGGTAGGATTATTACTAACAGTGCTGTGGGAAATACTGCTGAAAAAACTTCAAGAATACTTCTACTGATGCCACTCTGAATGTGTCAGTCATGATGTCCACATACTTTGGGCCACAGTGTGTAACTGTTGCTATGACAACTGCAGGTGAGGCGTTCACCTGTCTGGAAACTGTTGTGCGATTGGACGCCCTCCACAGACAGCTGCGTCTCCTTGGAGACAACAATCCTGCGAGCAAACTGCAGATCAAGTTTGAGCCAGGTAACACACACACACACAGACACACACAGACACACACACACACACAGACACACACAGAAACACACACAGAGACACACACACACAGAAACACACAGAGACACACACACACAGAAACACACAGAGACACACACACACACAAACACACAGAAACACAGACACAGACACACACACACAGAAACACACAGAGACACACACACACACACAGATACAGACACACACACACACACAGAAACACACAGAGACACACACACACAGAAACACACAGAGACACACACACACAGAAACACACAGAGACACACACACACAAACACACAGAAACACAGACACAGACACACACACACAGAAACACACAGAGACACACACACACACACAGATACAGACACACACACACACACAGAAACACACAGAGACACACACACACAGAAACACACAGAGACACACACACACAGAAACACACAGAGACACACACACACAAACACACAGAAACACAGACACAGACACACACACACAGAAACACACAGAGAAACACAGAGACATACACACACACAGACACACACACAAACACACAGACACACACACACAGATGCAGACACACACAGGTGTGACACAGATGCAGTGACATCACTCCTCCCTCCTCCAGGTGTGAACCCGAGCTCTCTGATGAATCTGTTCACCTACGAGAAAGGTTTCTGCTTCGTGTCGTATCTGTCGCAGCTCAGTGGAGACGTCCGACGCTTCGACTGTTTCCTCAGGGTCAGCACGCACACACACACACACACACACACACACACACACACACACACACACACACACACACACACACACACACACACACACACACACACAGTCCCACTGAGGTCAGAGGTCACCGTGTGCTGTGTGTTCTCAGGACTTCATCTCTCAGTTCCAGTTTAAAAGCGTTGTCGCTGACGACCTCATCAACTACTTCCTGCGTTATTTCCCTGAGCTGCAGGACGCCGCCGTCGCCCAGAGAGAGGGTGAGAAGGGGGCGGGACTCATTTTTTCCGGTAAAACCTAAGAAATGAAACACTAACCCCCCCCCTTGTCATCAGGTCTGGAGTTTGAGCGTTGGCTGAGCAGCTGTGGACCTCCTCCATATGAACCTGACCTGTCAGCAGGGGGCGCTCTGATCCGGCCCGTCCAGGATCTGTGTGACCTGTGGACGAGCAGCGCCGCCCCCGACCTGAGCGCGCTGACATCCTTTGACCTCTCAGCCTGGAGCACATTTCAGATAGTCCTGTTCCTCGACCGCATGTTGGACCACTCGCCGCTGCCACACGGTAACACTGCATACCACCACTTCCTGCTGTGACATCATCACGTCACATCACGTTTGTTTATTGATCTAGAGCTGATGAGGCAGGTCTGTTTCTCATGTAAACACATCACTGTCTCTCTGTCTCTTTGTCTCTCTGACTCTGTGTCTTTGTCTCCTCAGATGTGATGCTGAGTCTGTCTCTCTGAGTCTGTCTCTCTGAGTCTGTCTCTCTGAGTCTGTCTCTCTGAGTCTGTCTCTTTGTCTCCTCAGATGTGATGCTGAGTCTGTCTCTCTGAGTCTGTCTCTCTGAGTCTGTCTCTCTGAGTCTGTCTCTCTGAGTCTGTCTCTTTGTCTCCTCAGATGTGATGCTGAGTCTGTCTCTCTGAGTCTGTCTCTCTGAGTCTGTCTCTCTGAGTCTGTCTCTTTGTCTCCTCAGATGTGATGCTGAGTCTGTCTCTCTGAGTCTGTCTCTCTGAGTCTGTCTCTTTGTCTCCTCAGATGTGATGCTGAGTCTGTCTCTCTGAGTCTGTCTCTCTGAGTCTGTCTCTCTGAGTCTGTCTCTCTGAGTCTGTCTCTCTGAGTCTGTCTCTTTGTCTCCTCAGATGTGATGCTGAGTCTGTCTCTCTGAGTCTTTGTCTCTGTGTCTTTGTCTCCTCAGATGTGATGCTGAGTCTGTCTCTCTGAGTCTGTGTCTTTGTCTCTGTGTCTTTGTCTCCTCAGATGTGATGCTGAGTCTGTCTCTCTGACTCTGTCTCTTTGTCTCTGTGTCTTTGTCTCCTCAGATGTGATGCTGAGTCTGTCTCTCTGAGTCTGTCTCTCTGAGTCTGTCTCTCTGAGTCTGTCTCTCTGAGTCTGTCTCTTTGTCTCCTCAGATGTGATGCTGAGTCTGTCTCTCTGAGTCTGTCTCTCTGAGTCTGTGTCTTTGTCTCTGTCTTTGTCTCCTCAGATGTGATGCTGAGTCTGTCTCTCTGAGTCTGTCTCTCTGAGTCTGTCTCTCTGACTCTGTGTCTTTGCCTCCTCAGATGTGATGCTGAGTCTGTCTCTCTGAGTCTGTCTCTCTGACTCTGTGTCTTTGTCTCCTCAGATGTGATGCTGAGTCTGTCTCTCTGAGTCTGTCTCTCTGAGTCTGTCTCTCTGAGTCTGTCTCTCTGACTCTGTGTCTTTGTCTCCTCAGATGTGATGCTGAGTCTGTCTGGTTGTTACTCGTCTCTGTTTGATGGTTTGAACGCTGAGGTTCAGATTCGTTGGCTTCAGATGGTCGTGAGGAACACGTTCCATCCCGACGTCCCACAAGTCCGAGCCTTTCTGAACAAACACGTGAGAACAATGTTCAACACTGATGCTTCTCATACACTAATACTGCAGTAATACCATGCTGTAGTATTACTGCAGTATTGCTGCTGATGAAGAGTATTATTCTGCGTTCATTGACCACAGCTCGTATGAGTAGCTCTGACAGCTGTCAATCATGTTGAACAGACGTCCAGGATGTACACGGTGCCGCTGTACGAGGACCTGGTTGCTGGGGTGTTGAAGTGCGTTGCTGTGGAGATTTTCTACCAGACTCAGCGCCGCCTTCATCCAAACCTTCGACGGACATTGCAGCAGATACTCTTCCAGACTAGCTCCGCCCCAACCAATCAAAACGGCTTGCCTCTCTCTGTCATATCCCCCTCCTCACCACCGCCGCAGCCCGGTGCCACGGCAACCGCCTCTGCTGCTCCTGCTGGGACAACGGCCGCCATCGCTCTGAGGGACGTCAATGTGTCGGCATGACGATAGTCATGTGATAGAATTCTGGCTGTGACTGGTCAGGTGAATGATGAGAGATGTTGTTATGACAACAGCGGAGTGCTACAGACACTGACATCACTACAGGAAGTACACTCCATAGTTTGAATGTCAGGGACTTTGAGGGGTCAGAGGTCATGGTGTGGACTTGCTGTGACCTCATGTGATTGGACAAAGAAATTGGTTGAAGTGAAGATGACCTCACGACTCCGAGGGTGCATTTCACAGACAAACTTCCAATCACAGCTTCACTTTGATGCTTCAGTGACCGTTAACACTTGAATTGATTCAGGGGAGGAGTCATTGTGTGGCATCACCTGAGCGGCCTTAACGCTGCGTTCACTGCAGCCGTCCAATCACCAGCACCTTCAGATTCACTGTGAGAGGAAACAAAACATTTCAAATCACTAATCAATACTTTACTTTTTACACTGAAGCAGAAACGTCTCCTGATTGATCGTTTGATTTTAAATAAAATAAAAAACACTTGATACAATAAGATGTTTTTTATTACTTTTTTTCAACTTTATTTAAAAGTGTCATTCTGCAGCTAAAAGCTTTTTAAAAAAACCTTTCAGATTAAAGTGATAAAATGTTATTGATTACCAAACCGTCACAGAATAAAAGTAAAGGCTCGATCAAGTGTCTTTTTAATATTTTTAACTCATGTCTAAATGTTTTATTTTATAATCAAAGTTGAATATTTATCCGTTTTTATTTTCTGTTCTGATCTGTCATATGTTAAACATGTTTAACATGTTAAATATGTTAAACATGTTTAACATGTTAAACATGACGTCCCCAGTTTCCGGACTAAACTGAAGTAAATGTTAAATGTTCTTATTTTATTTTGATTTTTTTTCTACTCGTGATCAGATAGTTCTTTATAAGAATTTATCATTATTATAAAAATCGTTAGTGCTTTTACTTTCATCGCTCCGACGGAAGTGCTCTTGTTTTGTGGGTTTTGAGGATCGAACATCCGGAGACAGCATCAACATCTGGATCCAGCAGACAGAGTGAGAGAGAGACAGAGGGAGACAGACAGACAGAGAGAGAGGGAGAGACAAAGAGAGGGAGAGAGAGAGAGAGACAGACAGACAGAGAGAGAGAGGGAGGGAGACAGACAGAGAGAGAGAGACAGGCGCTACTCTGTCTCACCCTCAGCAGCTGTCTCACCCACTCTGCGGTCTTGTCCAGCCTATGGTCTTGTCTGATGGGGGACAATGTGGCGGAGGGGACCCGGGTCCTATATCACCTGGAGGACCAGGACACCCCCTACCTGACCCGGATCAACGTGCCCGCGCAGCGCGTCACCCTGGCGGACTTCAAACACGTGCTCAACAAATCGCACGTGAGGTTTTTCTTCCAGTCCGTGCACGAGGACTTCCGGTGAGTCAGAGGACCCAGAGGATCGATTCTAGTGATCATTGAGAAAACCCGCCACCATTGATCAGTGATTATTGATGGTGATGATGATGATGATGAAGATAACAGGATGATGATGATGAAGATAACAGGATGATGATGATGAAGATAATGTGTTAACAGGATGATAATGAAGATGATGAAGATAATGTGTTAACAGAATGATGATGATGATGAAGATAACAGGATGATGATGATGAAGATAATGTGTTAACAGGATGATGATGATGATGATGAAGATTATGTGTTAACAGGATGATGATAATGATGATGATGAAGATGAAGATAATGTGTTAACAGGATGATGATGATGATGATGATAACAGGATGATGATGATGAAGATTATGTGTTAACAGGATGGTGATGATGATGATGATGATGATGATGAAGATAATGTGTTAACAGGATGGTGATGATGATGATGATGAAGATGAAGATAATGCGTTAACAGGATGATGATGATGATGATGATAACAGGATGATGATGATGAAGATTATGTGTTAACAGGATGGTGATGATGATGATGATGATGATGATGATGAAGATAATGTGTTAACAGGATGGTGAAAGAGGAGATAAGTGATGATGATGCCAGACTGCCATGTGAGAATGGAAGAGTTGTCTGCTGGGTGAAATACACACACACACACACACACACACACACACACACATTCGTACATATATACACACACACACACATTTGTACATATATACACACACACACACACACACACACTTTAACTTTAACCTCTCTCCTCAGGTGGTGTCCTGCAACACCTGTCAATCACATTTCCAGTCTGTGACCACGCCCACCAGCCTGGCCCCACCCCCCTCAGAGAGGATTGGTGGATCCAGACCTCTGTCTCTCAGGTGAGTCTCAGCTGTTAGGATGACTCAGTGTCTGTACATTCTGCAGCTGTGGCGCCACCTGCTGCTGAAAGTGAATAACGTCACAACACAAGTGTTTTCTCTCTCAGCGCCACAGCTGCCAGCAACGAGTGTCAGGGGTCAGAGGTCAAACGTGTCGCTTCACCGCCAGAGACAAGGGAGAGAGATGCCGGCCACAGAGGTACGACACCATGATGTCACGGCCTCCGACTTCTTAAAACATTTTATTTATTATTATTTAAATTAAAGTCATTTCTCACATGTGACACTTTGGAGTTTTTATAGAATTCAATGTTGGTTGCTCTGTTTCACTTTGACCTTTTGGAAACAATCATCATGACAACAATTTGATTGGCTACTGTCTCTGCAGGTAGCAGACCAGCTGATCTGAAGGGGGCGGAGCTAACAGGTGTATGTGACAGCTCATCAACTCAACAGAGCAGCGAGTTAGAGATGACGAGTTCATCAGAGGACGATTCAAGAGGAAGGTAAGACCTAGTCTTTATGCTAAGCTAACAGTTTCTCTGTGGTGTATCCTAAGCTACGATAACATTGTTTTATAAAATGTTGAACTGCTCCTTTAAAAGTCCTCAGTCGTCAGTGACATCAGTAGCTCTGCCTGTGATTGGTGGGTTGGTTGTAACCTGCCTCAGGTCGTCTTCTTCTGCTCCATTAATCCTGTTCACTCGCGGCTCTCCTCCTCTGCCTTCGATTGGCGGCTGTAGGTCATGTGACCGGTGCTTCAGTTTGTTTTGTCCCGCAGATAAAAGCGTCCCCAGTGACGTGAGCGCAGATAAAATCCCTGAGCTGCTGGATTCACTTTATATCTTTCTGACAAATATTGAGAGGATTGTATTTTGAAAGGTTTGTTTTGTTACATTACTCAGGTTTTATATTTACATTAATCAGCAGTGTTTTATTTTGTACTTTTTCTTATGTTTTATACTGTAGATGTTAGTAATTGTATAGAAAAAGAGTTTGTATTGGTTTTTTATTCGAATTTCAGATTTTTATTGTCAAAGAAACTGAATTTTCAGTTTTACTGTTTTCAACTCCTTTGTTTATTTTAAATGTTCTTACAAATATTTAATCATCTAATTAATGTAATCCATGTTTCATACATTTACTTTGTCTGTTTAGTTATAGTATAGTACAAATTACATTTTCCGATATTTATTGATTAATTTCCTTGATTTGGAGAAACTGGTTTTCTGTATTTCTGTTTATTTTTTGTATTAAGCAATAATTATAGTTTATGTTTTATTTTGGTTTTTAAATATATAAACATGTAGATTCATTGTTGCTCAGTAACAACACAGCTGTCACACCAGGTTCAGCCAATCAGCAGAACAGAGCAGCTCCTCGCCACAATTCATCAGGCGACAACGCCGCCGCCACCGGAGACGCAAACCTCAGCAGATGGAGAAGGTAAATACACACACGCAGAGACACGCACACTCAAAGACACACACGCAGACACAGACACACACACTTGCTTTTAACTGAAACTCCTTTCTCTTCCTGTCTGTCTGTCTGTCTGTCTGTCTCTGTCTCTCTCTCCACCTCTATGTCTCTCAGTCTGTCTCTTTCAGCAGTCTCACTGACTCAACCATGTCCCTGAACATCACCACTGTGTCTCTGAACATGGGTGAGTAATGAGCTGCAGTCTGTTTCTCACCAGGTGAGATTTAACCATCTCTCTGTCTCCACCTGTCTGTCTCCACCTGTCTCTTTCTCTCCACCTGTCTGTCTCCACCTGTCTCTTTCTCTCCACCTGTCTGTCTCCACCTGTCTCTTTGTCTCCACCTGTCTGTCTCCACCTTTCTGTCTCCACCTGTCTCTTTCTCTCCACCTGTCTGTCTCTCGGTCTCCACTTGTCTGTCTGTCTCTCTCCACTTGTCTCTCTGTCTCCACCTGTCTGTCTCTCTGTCTCCACCTGTCTGTCTCCACCTGTCTCTTTCTCTCCACCTGTCTGTCTCTCGGTCTCCACTTGTCTGTCTCTCTGTCTCCACCTGTCTGTCTCTCTCTACCTGTCTGTCTCTCTGTCTCCACCTGTCTGTCTCTCTCTACCTGTCTGTCTCTCTGTCTCCACCTGTCTGTCTCTCAGAGAGGTATAACTTCCTTGGCGTCAGTATCGTGGGTCAAAGTAACGACAGAGGAGACGGAGGAATTTATATTGGCTCCATCATGAAGGGAGGAGCTGTAGCAGCAGACGGACGCATCGAGCCTGGAGACATGTTGCTGCAGGTACTACTACTACTATATAATACTACTACAATACTACTACTAAAGGTACTACTCTGACTGAAGTAATACAATTACATTAATGCTGTAATATTACCTCTACAGTCCGCTGTAGTACTGTAATACTGTAAAACTACTGCAGTTATCTCATAAGCTGTTTTCAGACATGAGCTCCAGGTAGAATCCAGAGTCTCGTCTCCAGAGACTCGTGTCTCTAGAGACTCGTCTCCAGAGACTCGTCTCCAGAGACTCGTGTCTCCAGAGACTCGTGTCTCCAGAGACTCGTCTCTAGAGTTCATGTTTCACAGCTGAACAACTCAGCAGCAGGTTTTCTGCTCAGACTCGTTCAGCATCAGATCCTCCTCGTTCTTCAGGTGAGAGGTGGAGCAGACAGACAGGAAGTGATCATGTGATCATGTTTACATCACCTGACACCGTCGTGAGCTCTCATCACCACAAACTGTCTTCACGTCTTCGTCTGTCTTCTACGTGTGTCAGCACTTTGTCTCCAGAGACATTTGTTTGTGTTTCTTCATGTTTGTGTCACATGTTAGAAGCTCATCACCCCCCCACTCCCTCAGAGGATCAGTGGAGGACGCTCTGCTGTGTCCTCACTTCACGTCCTGGACTTAGACTTTATACAGGAGTGAAGGAGGAGACAGACAAACTGAGTCTCACTCTGAAATTTGAGTTCAAGATCCAGAGACCTGAGGAGTTCATGTTTGAAAACAGCCATTATAGTACTGTAACACTGTAGTATTGTCATACCGCAGTACTATTGTTTGTTTCAGGTGAATGACATCAACTTTGAAAACTTGTGTAATGACGATGCTGTTCGAGTCCTGAGAGACGTCGTCCACAAACCAGGGTCAGAAACATTCTACTTCTAAGATTAGTCAGAGTCAACTTTATTGTCAGTTCTGACACGAACAGAACACAGACGGGATTGAAATGTTGTTTCTCTCTGGTCCACGGTGTAAATATAAGTAGACAGAAAATGTAAGTACCCAACACAAAAATACTTCATGGAAAGTAATGTACATCCACAGGATGTAGTAATTAGTTAAGATAGCAGCAGTTGCATGATGAGCAGCGTTTAAAGTAAAAATGGTGGTACAGTCCTTGGAGGCGGGGGTAAGGGTTAGGTGGTTGTCCTTGCACCACGTGGCAGCTGGTTCACTTCACTCCTGTAACTGAATTTGTTGTTCCTGCTGATGTCACTGGTTCAGGTCTCTAGTTCAGTTCTCTGGTTCAGATCTGAGGTCTTCGGTCTTCGGCCCACCACAGCTGTGGGTCGGCAGGGTGAACAGCAGGGGACTGAGCACACACCCTGTGGGGCCCAAGTGCTAAGAGTGATGGAGCCGATCCTCAGCTGCTGAAGCAACTGCATTGAATGATCCTCACAGATGAGTCTTTCTGGTCCAGGTGGGAGAGGGCAGAAGAGATTAGACTTGATGTGACCAGCCTCTCAAAGCTCTTGACGGTGGTGGGAGTCAGTGGGACAGGAGGTAGTTGATGAAGCTGGATGGAGATGACTTCTTTATCACAGGTGGTGGTGGACGTTTCATCTGAGGACGACAGCCTGACTCAAGGAGGTGTTGAAAATGTCTTTCATCACTTGACCTTTAGATTGTTGGGGGGGTGATTTCTGTGCAGTGGTGTTGTTCAGTTGTTTCAGCAGAGAGATGATGTCACAGGCCTGTGGTGGAGGTTGGTAGTGTGAATCCCTGCCTCAGGCTCTGTGTGTCTCTGCTGTCTTCAGGGTTAGTTGCAGAGTTATTTTCTTGGTGTAAACACACTTTGCTGATGAACAGGTTCTCTGGCTCTAAAGGCAGCGTTCAGGGTCTTTCTGTGAACCGGACATATATTCGTGTCAGTGATGGTTTCAGTGTACTCCTGTAGTACTCCTGTAGTACTCCTGTAGTACTCCTGTAGTACAGGTATTAAATCAGGTATCAAAGATACAGGTTCACTGTTCACTACTATGTCCTTAAATAAAACTACTACTGATACAACTGATACAACTAATACCAATACTACTACTGTCTGTCTCTCTCCTGTTTGTCTCTCACCTGTCTGTCTCTCTCCTGTTTGTCTCTCACCTGTCTGTCTCTTACCTGTCTGTCTTCAGTGCAGTGACGTTGACTGTGGCAAAATGTTGGGATCCGAACCCTCGAAGCCGCTTCCCATTGCCGAGAAGTGAGTGAACAGAAGACGAGATCATGATCATTACTTTATCATGTTAATAATGTAACATGTCATCATAGCAACTGTGTGATTTTATTAAAGTGACATTAATCTCCGTCGTTCTTTAACTGAAGGTGAACCTGTCCGACCCATTGACCCCGCCGCCTGGGTTTCTCACACTGCTGCCATGACGGGGAAGCTCCTCCCACACTACGGTCAGACTCCTATCAGCCAATGCAGCACCTGTCCTCCTGTCCATCTATGACCTCAACAGTCATCTGCTGCTGTTTCCTCAGGCGTCCATGAAGAACACCACTTCACCATCCACAGTGACATCACAGATGTTGTCAAGGCGATGACCAATCCAGAGTCAGGCCTGGAAGTTCGGGACAGGATGTGGTTGAAGATCACGATCCCCAATGCGTTTATTGGTAAGAGCTGATGTCAGGATCATAATGAGGCTCCACACTGAACCATGAAGATCATCTACCTTCTGTTTGTCTTCGGTGTGTTCAGGGTCGGAAGTGGTCGACTGGCTCCACCACAACGTAGAAGGTTTGACAGACCGTCGCGAAGCCAGGAAGTATGCAGGAAACCTGCTGAGGGCCGGATACATCCGACACACCATCAACAAGGTCACGTTCTCTGAGCAGTGCTACTATGTGTTCGGAGACGTCTGCTGTGGTGAGGATTCACATGTCTGATCCCTCAAACATCGAAGCAAGAAGTCTCTGAAGCTGCAGTTAGTCTCCTGACCACAAGAAAAATGTCCAAAAATTATCTCAAAACTTTCGCTCTGATCGTTAATTATTTCCAGATGTTTGTGTCAAATGTAAATTTAAGTTAATGTGACGATGTTGAATCTGTGGATAAGGTCTCAGGTTCAGGTCTGTGGTAGCTGGTCCCTGGTTGCTGGTCTATGGTTATGGTCTAACCTGCGCTCTGGTGCCCCCTGTCTTTCAGGTTTGGGTGTGACGTCTCTACTGGATCATGTCTCCAGTCCAGGAGGAGGATCAGTGTGTGACCCTCCGGGTTCTGGACCCCAGTGGCCCCCAACCACCATCCCTCACCTCTACAGCTGTCCTCAGCCCCCCCATCAGCTGCCAACCTGTGGGGGAGGAAGTCGTCACAGTAAAGGTGACACAGTATTTCCTGTTCTGATCATTCGTTAATAAATCCATCACAGATCTATGAAATATACTTCCTGTCCATGTGACCAAACAGGAAGCTGTGAATCAAACTGCAGCGATGGTCTGAAGGAGGGAGGAGTCAGCCAATCACAGCTTACCAAACACCTCGTAATGGAGTCTACTGATGATGACAGGGCCCGGACACCCCCGTCCTCCATTTCTGGTCTCCATAGCAACAAATACTCAAAGGACTTCCCCCCGGCTTTGTCACCGTCTTCAGATCAGAGACAAATCGTTTCCTCAGTCTCAGGTGCCAGACAGTCCCTCCACCTTGCCATGGGAAACCCCAGTGATTTTTTTGTGGATGTAATGTGACCCCCCCCCCCCCCCCCCCCAACTCTGCCCCGCCACCTGACGTCACTGTCATTGAGTCCCCCTGAATAACATGGATCTATCATGATGTCACAGCTGCGTCTGTACATTCAGCTTCATTATAAAATCTCAACCTTCCTGGGTTGAACTGGCTGTCGTCATCTTTTCAAAATAAAGCTCAGGACAAATTTTTATGTTTTGTTGTGACAGAGACAAAACTCATTTAGTTTTCAGGTTGTCCGTCGTCCCATTCCCTTGAACGCAATATCTCAAGAACGCCTTGAGGGAATATCTTCAGATGTGGTCCAAATCTTCACTGAGACTCAAACATGAACTATATCTTGGTCAAAGGTGAAGGACACAGAACTTTGTGTTGATTTGAAGTCTTTCCATCAGGTCACTGTGAATGTGATGACTCCGGAACCCTCGAGGGAATTCTTTGGTATAAACCTTCACTTGAACTGGGATTTCATTTTACTAAGTCAAAGGTCAAGGTCATGGTGATAATGGTAATATCCTCTCAAGGGAATTTCTTCAAATTTGGTGCAAACGTTGACTTGGATTCTCGTCCCTCACGTCCCTGTGAGTATTATCTCATCCGCTCCGGCTCACCTGCTTCACACTGTTTGATGATGATGCAGATGATGATGCAGATTTTGCATCGGTCCTGGTCCACAGACTTGAGGGCGATCAGTCTGTGAAGTTAGGAACAGGAAGTCATGAAACGTCAGTTTAGTGACGCTGATCTCACTTTTTATTTCTGAGCAGCTGAAATTTTACCAGGTAGAGAAACTCGGATATGTCCCGCCCTACTCCGCCTCTGATTGGCTTACTCTGATATTTGCATCCTAACTAACCAATCAGAGGCGGAGAAGGCGAGATTTAGAAGAGAGAATACTTCGTGTACCTGCGGATACTTTGTACTACACTGGTACTACAGTACCACACCACACTACTGCGAACAGCGCCCTCTGTCGGCTCAAGGTTCGGCTGCGTCCACTGACGCGGCGCCGACATCTTGACTCTGAGGAGCCGAGTCACGGTCTGACGTGATGGAGCCGGAGGAGCGTCTCTGAGTCCCGGGGACTCTCTGCAGAGGCGCTCGGTGTCCTGGAGGACAGCACCGGAGGACAGCACCGGAGGTCCGCCGGTGTCCCCGGGTCTGTCCGCAGCGGTGACGTTAGCAGGTGATGCTACCGACGACGATCAGGTATTTATCGATGATCGATAACTGATCACTGGTTAATCTGGGATGACTCATCGAGCCGGTGGTTGTTAAACTCACCGATGAACATCGTTTCTGCATCGCAACGTACGTGACTGGGCGGTTTCAGTCGCACCGTTTAAATTTAAATTATTATGTAACACGCGTCGCACAGTTATTGTCTCCTAGCCGAAGACTCCGTTAGAGTCCCGGTCACCGGCCGGTTTAACGTTCAAACCGGTTTCACGTGGGTCTGCGTCAGAGCAAACGAATCAAATTAAAGTGTGAGAATTTTAAACGGAGTTCGGATGAGGAGCCTCCTGTTATCTGTGTGTAGGAGAGGCTGCTAAGCTAACATGCAGTTAAACACATTTAAACATAAACTGGAAACTAGAGCTTGTGATTGAGGACGTGTTGATCTCCACCAGGTGAGTCCTGCAGGTGACAAACAACGAGGTTAACTGACAACTACTGACAAGCTGTTTGTTCTTTATTCATCACAATAAATAAATAACACAACAGAGACCCACAGACACCAACAAAGACCGACAGAAACCAACAGACCGACAGAAGCCAACAGAGACCCACAGACACCAACAGAGACCCACAGACACCAACAAAGACCGACAGACACCAACAGAGACCGACAGAAACCAACAGAGACCCACAGACACCAACAAAGACCGACAGAAACCAACATAAAACCAACAGAGACCGACAGACACCAACATAAAACCAACAGAGACCGACAGACACCAACAGAGACCGACAGAGACCAACAGAGATCGACAGAAACCAACAGACCGACAGAAACCAACAGACCGACAGACACCAACAGAGACAGACAGAAACCAACAAAGACCGACAGAGACCAACAGAGATCGACAGAAACCAACAGAGATCGACAGAAACCAACAGACCGACAGAAACCAACAGACCGACAGACACCAACAGAGATCGACAGAAACCAACAGACCGACAGAAACCAACAGACCGACAGACACCAACAGAGACCGACAGAGACCAACAAAGACCCACAGACACCAACAAAGACCGACAGAAACCAACATAAAACCAACAGAGACCAACAGAAACCAACAGACCGACAGAAACCAACAGACCGACAGAAACCAACAGGGACCGACAGAAACCAACAGAGACCCACAGACACCAACAAAGACCGACAGAAACAAACAGAGACCGACAGAAACCAACAGAGACCCACAGACACCAACAAAGACCGACAGAAACCAACAAAGACCGACAGAAGCCAACAGAGACCGACAGAAACCAACAGAGACCCACAGACACCAACAAAGACCGACAGAAACCAACAAAGACCGACAGAAGCCAACAGAGACCGACAGAAACCAACAGACACCGACAGAGACCGACAGAGACCGACAGAAACCAACAGACCGACAGAAACTGACAGACACCAACAGAGACCGACAGAAACCGACAGAGACCGACAGACACCAACAGAAACCAACAGAGACCGATAGAAACCAACAAAGACCAACAGAAACCAACAAAGACCGACAGAGACCAACAAAGACCAACAGAGACCGACAAAGACCGACAGAGACCAACAAAGACCAACAGAGACCGACAAAGACCGACAGAGACCAACAAAGACCAACAGAAACCAACAAAGACCGACAGAGACCAACAAAGACCGACAGAGACCGACAAAGACCGACAGAAACCAACAGAGACCAACAAAGACTGACAGAGACCGACAGAAACCAACAAAGACCGACAGAGACCAACAAAGACCAACAGAAACCAACAAAGACCGACAGAAACCAACAGAGACCAACAAAGACTGACAGAGACCGACAGAAACCAACAAAGACCGACAGAGACCAACAAAGACCGACAGAGACCGACAGAAACCAACAAAGACCGACAGAGACCAACAGAAACCAACAAAGACCAACAGAAACCAACAAAGACCAACAGAGACCGACAAAGACCAACAGAGACCGACAAAGACCGACAGAGACCAACAAAGACCGACAGAGACCGACAAAGACCAACAGAAACCAACAAAGACCGACAGAAACCAACAGAGACCAACAAAGACCGACAGAGACCGACAGAAACCAACAAAGACCGACAGACACCAACAGAGACCGACAGAAACCAACAGAGACCCACAGACACCAACAGAGACCCACAGACACCAACAAAGACCGACAGAGACCAACAGAGATCGACAGACACCAACAAAGACCAACAGAAACCAACAGAGACCCACAGACACCAACAGAGACCGACAGAGACCAACAAAGACCGACAGAAACCAACATAAAACCAACAGAGACCAACAGAAACCAACAGACCGACAGAAACCAACAGAAACCAACAGACCGACAGAAGCCAACAGAGACCGACAGAAACCAACAGAGACCGACAGAAGCCAACAGAGACCGACAGAAACCAACAGGGACCAACAGACACCGACAGAGACCGACAGAAACCAACAGACCGACAGAAACTGACAGACACCAACAGAGACCGACAGACACCGACAGAAACCGACAGAGACCGACAGACACCAACAGAGACCGACAGACACCGACAGAAACCGACAGAGACCGACAGACACCAACAGAGACCGACAGAGACCAACAAAGACCGACAGAGACCGATAGAAACCAACAAAGACCAACAGAAACCAACAAAGACCGACAGAGACCGACAAAGACCGACAGAGACCGACAAAGACCAACAGAGACCAACAAAGACCGACAGAAACCAACAAAGACTGACAGAGACCGACAGAAACCAACAAAGACCGACAGAGACCAACAAAGACCGACAGAAACCAACAAAGACCAACAGAAACCAACAAAGACCGACAGAGACCAACAAAGACCGACAAAGACCAACAGAAACCAACAAACACCGACAGAAACCAACAGAGACCAACAAAGACCGACAGAAACCAACAGAGACCGACAGAAACCGACAAAGACCGACAGAAACCAACAAAGACCAACAGAAACCAACAAAGACCAACAGAAACCAACAAAGACCGACAGAGACCAACAAAGACCGACAGAGACCAACAAAGACCAACAGAAACCAACAAAGACCGACAGAAACCAACGGAAACCAACAAAGACCAACAGAAACCAACAAAGACCGACAGAGACCGACAGAAACCAACAAAGACTGACAGAGACCGACAAAGACCAACAGAAACCAACAAAGACCAACAGAAACCAACAAAGACCGACAGAGACCAACAGAAACCAACAAAGACCGACAGAGACCAACAAAGACCGACAGAAACCAACAAAGACCGACAGAGACCGACAGAAACCAACAAAGACTGACAGAGACCAACAAAGACCAACAGAAACCAACAAAGACCGACAGAGACCAACAGAAACCAACTAAGACCGACAGAAACCAACAAAGACCGACAGAAACCAACAAAGACCGGCAGACACCAACAGAAACCGACAGAGACCGACAAAGACCGACAGACACCAACAAAGACCGACAGAGACCGACAAAAACCAACAAAGACCGACAGAGACCGATAGAAACCAACAAAGACCGACAGAGACCAACAAAGACCGACAGAGACCGACAAAGACCAACAGTAACCAACAAAGACCGACAGAGACCGACAGAGACCGACAAAGACCGACAGAGACCGACAGAGACCAACAGAGACCAACAAAGACCGACAGAAACCAACAAAGACTGACAGAGACCGACAGAAACCAACAAAGACCGACAGAGACCAACAAAGACTGACAGAGACCGACAGAAACCAACAAAGACCGACAGAGACCAACAAAGACCAACAGAAACCAACAAACACCAACAGAAACCAACAAAGACCGACAGAGACCAACAAAGACCAATAGAAACCAACAAAGACCGACAGAGACCGACAGAGACCAACAGAGACCAACAAAGACCGACAGAAACCAACAAAGACTGACAGAGACCGACAGAAACCAACAAAGACCGACAGAGACCAACAAAGACTGACAGAGACCGACAGAAACCAACAAAGACCGACAGAGACCAACAAAGACCAACAGAAACCAACAAAGACCGACAGAGACCAACAAAGACCAACAGAAACCGACAAAGACCGACAGAGACCGACAAAAACCAACAGAGACCAACAGAAACCAACTAAGACCGACAGAAACCAACAAAGACCGGCAGACACCAACAGAAACCGACAGAGACCGACAAAGACCGACAGACACCAACAGAGACCGACAAAGACCGACAGACACCAACAGAGACCGACAAAGACCGACAGAGACCAACAGAGACCGACAAAGGCCGACAGAGACCAACAGAGACCGACAGAGACCGACAGAAACCAACAGAGACCGACAGAAACCAACAGAGACCGACAGAAACCAACAAAGACCGACAGACACCAACAGAAACCAACAAAGACCGACAGACACCAACAGAGACCGACAAAGACCGACAGAAACCAACAGAGACCGACAGAAACCAACAGAGACCAACAAAGACTGACAGAGACCGACAGAGACCGACAGAGACCAACAAAGACTGACAGACACCAACAGAGACCGACAGAGACCAACAGAGACCGACAGACACCAACAGAAACCAACAAAGACTGACAGAGACCAACAAAGACTGACAGACACCAAAGAATGGACGAAGAAGCGTTTTCAAAGCTTCCAGAGGGTCTTTACTGTAGGGGCAGAAGTGCCCTGGGGATTATGGGATATTGAACCATCAACACCGTTTACATACAGAAAAAAACATATACACAGAAAAAGTATAATATTATCATCACTGCTTACAGAGTCTCTAACCCAAGTTTAAATCCCTGGTATCACATCAGAATGAGAACATGTGGAGTTTCCATAGAAAACGTCTCCCCTCACTTTATAAAGTCAGTAATTGGCAATTAAAGAGATGAAGTCTAGAACCAGGTATGGACGGGCCTCGGACACAGGAGTCGTCCCCTGGACCTCAGGATGCTCTAAATGGGGGGGTTGGAGAGTTCGTATGCTTGAAATGGTTTCTTGTGTTGAGCGGTGGCCTCCAGTCATTTTCTATATTTATCTATATATATAGATATATATATAAGAATACTGTCAGTTTTCTTCTCTGGCTCGTCTGCAGAGAGGCAGCTGGTTGCTAGGCAACAGTAGCATAGTGGTGAAGAGAACTCTCAGTGACAACATGGCTTCTGATGGAGGAACATGAAGCTGAGTTACAGACCATCACTCAAGGGGCTTGATCACACCTTTGTCCTCACCTGCACCTGGTCTGTCCATCACCACCCGTCCTCCCCCGTCATCTGATCCCACTCTTCACCCCAGCGTCTGACATCTGATGACAAGACCACGAAGTCGATCATTAAACCAACGTGGTGTAATAAATTAATCTGATGATTTCATTTTCATCTTAACAAACTGGAGAATAATTAGTGTACGTCATTTCCCAGAATACTTTGCTTCTCTCATTTTAACCTTGTCCCATCTCGTCTGTGTCCAGGAGTGTTTCCTGTTGACGTCGTCCGTGATGAGCAGCAGCTCCGTCCTCCAATCACCATCAAACGTTCAGTCATGTGACTGGCAGCTGTCAACATGCCGACGTTCTTCTGAAAGATCAGCCAGGAGAAGATTGATCCTCCGAGCTGCTGGTAAACAGGAAGTGATGTCACATCCTGACGCTGCTGATGTTCTACTCTTCTGTGGTTTTTTTAGGTTTTGATTTTTGTAAACGTTGGATGAGAAAATTAAAACCTAAAGAAAATACAGAGCAGACGGAAGACGACGGAATTTAAACACCTGCTCACCTTCATCACCTGCTCACCTTCATCACCTGTTCACCTTCATCACCTGCTCCTGTTCACCTTCATCACCTGTTCACCTTCATCACCTGTTCACCTTCATCACCTGTTCACCTTCATCACTTCATCACCTGCTCACCTTCATCACCTGTTCACCTTCATCACCTGCTCACCTTCATCACCTGCTCACCTTCATCACCTGCTCACCTTCATCACCTGCTCAGCTTCATCACTTCATCACCTGTTCACCTTCATCACCTGTTCACCTGTTCACCTTCATCACCTGTTCACCTTCATCACCTGCTCAGCTTCATCACTTCATCACCTGTTCACCTTCATCACCTGCTCACCTTCATCACCTTCATCACTTCATCACCTGCTCACCTTCATCACCTTCATCACTTCATCACCTGCTCACCTTCATCACTTCATCACCTGCTCACCTTCATCACTTGCTCATCTTCATCACCTGCTCACCTTCATCACCTGCTCACCTTCATCACCTGCTCACCTTCATCACTTCATCACCTGCTAAGCTTCATCACTTCATCACCTGCTCATCTTCATCATGTAGTGTACATTGAGCAGCCAATCACAGTCCAGAACACACTGTGGCTTCAGTGTTTATTTCAGTGTCTGATGATCGGATCTGTGTGACGTGTTTGTTTACTTTTAAAAATCAGTAAAAAAATTTCCTCTGATTCTGAAGTTGTTTTATTTGTAAAGAAAAATTCTGTGGATTTTAATATTTGCGATTTCCTTCATTTCTAATAAATTCAAATTGAACAAAACAAACCTGATTCTTTATGATCACTATTATTTACAGTGTATTTTATAGAATATAATGTTGGTTTGTTCATCCGGGACGATGATCTGTCTCTCAAAGACCAGGGCCCTGAACTATGAAGCAGGATTTGTGGTTATCAGGTTAACTTCAGGTTTAATTCAGGTAACTGAAGCTTGTTCCCTTGTTATCGGGTAAATCACCATGGTAACATGCTAAACAGCTGACCTGCTCCAGGTTAAGTTGGAGATAAGAGATCAAACATTATAAAGCTCCTGTTCTGTCCTGTTCTTCCTGCATCTAGCAGCTTTAAATGTTCATTTTATTCTGGATGATTGTTCTCAGATTTTTATTAGACAACAGACGAGGAAAACCTGAGTTAACTTAACGAGTTGAGAACCAGCGTCATGTGACCACTGATCCTGACCGTTCAGACCTGGTCTAGGTCTGGATGTTGTCCGGGGGCCTGTATAATGAAGCGAGTTCAACTTACTCAGGATATCTTCCAGTTATCCAGCTGAACCTGACAAACACTCAGCCCTGCAGTCAGTCTGCAGGGCTGAGTGTTGCCTGAGAGTCAGAACTGGGGGAAACAGACCCCTGAGCTCTCTGTGTGTGGATGGACAGATGAATGGATGGAGGTGTAATTAAATCCTCGTCCCTCAGCTCCGTCTGAAAGTTTGTCTCCTCCTCCGTTTCTGAGCGACACATCACCAGCAGCCTGATGCTCTGGACTCTGACATGATTGGACGACTGCTAGTAGTCCCCCGGGCCCCGGGGCCTTCAGCCAGAAACAAAGAGGCATTGTAGGGATTCTCCTCCAGAGCCACAGAGCTCTGCAGGAGAATCTGAGAAACCAGAGTTCAAAGGTCAATTCATTCTCAATGTGCTTTTTTTGTTTGGTCCATGTCCCATATGCTACCATGGAGGAGGCTGAGTGTATGACCTATACTGCAACCAGCCACCAGGGGAAGATCCAGATGATCTGTTTTTACTCTTTGGAGCCGGTATGTGCATCTTTATTTACAGGCTGCAATCCTGATCAGAGTGTTTTCAGTTACTCAGTTATTCCTGATCTCAGATGGTCCAGGTCTCTGATGGTCCTGATCTTAGATGGTCCAGGTCTCTGATGGTCCTGATCTTAGATGGTCCAGGTCTCAGTTGGTCAAGGTCTCTGATGGTCCTGGTCTCAGATGTCCTGGTCTCTGGTGGTCCTGATCTCAGATGGTCCAGGTCTCTGATGGTCCTGGTCTCTGGTGGTCACATGATCAGCTGACTGACAGTGTTTGGATGAACTGAACTTTTCTTTCTAATCAAAATAATTAATTTTGAATCAAAAATACTTCTTAAGAATTATTATCGTAGTTTTTATTCATCTATTGTTTAAAACTTTCTTCTGTGTTCTTCTTAGATTGAACAGAAATAACTTTTATGACAGACTCCAGGTAATCCAGAACAGATGTGCAGAACCTCAGGAATGTGTCCAGGTTTATTTGCAGATGACAGTAAAGAACAAAGAGGAACCAGTGGAACCGGTTCAGAGTCTGTTCTCGTGTTGACTCCTCAGGGTTCTCCTGTGTGTTTGGACAGATGTTCTGAGAGGAGACAAACATCTGGACTGCTGCTGCTGGGAAAACACCTCAGGGTGGCCCTACCTGTGGCCCCAGACCCTGAGGCCCCCGGGGGCCCCCAAGGACACAAGCAGAAGCAGGTCAGAATGTTTGTGTGTCTTCAGCTCAGACTCTGATCCAGAACCTGCACCAGGATCTACCTGAACCAAGATCTGCTCATATCTGCAGTTAAAGGGTTAAACCGTGTGTAAACACACACGCACACACACACACACACACACACACACCTGACCCCGCCCCTCCGGAGCAGAGACTCTCCGGGAAGTTTCTTCAGTTCAGTCCGGAGCCGAACTCAGGGACCGGGTCCAGACCGTAATCCACCCGAGTCATCTGGTCCTGCCTCAGAGGACACGCTGACCCGGGACAGTTCGGGTCTTTTTAACTCTTTACTCGCTCGGATCCGGACGCGCGGTGGTTTTACGCGTCTCCAGGTCGGTTCCGTTGGACCATGAATCCAGTGTAAGATCTGATCGAGTTCTCGTCATGGACCCGGTTCAGCTGCTGCTGCTGCTGCTGATGATGATGATGATGAAGGTGAGCTCTGATCATTGATTAGTTTCTAAAATCAATTCTTTAATGGAGTTCTGGGTGAAAATAAATGAATCCGTTTGTCCACAGAGATCTGGTCTTGATCTGGTTCTGGTCTCTGGAGCGTTTCCATTACAAAAACAAGAAATAAGTTTAATTAATTCAAATGTTCAAAGTTGTTTTACTCAACAGATCAGAAATAAATTATACAACAAGAAACATGTTCCTCACGTGTTCCTGACGTGTCCCTCACATGTTCTGCAGGTTCTGTATGTGAGAACAAATGTCTGGGTCAGTGTCTCTGGACATTTTCTGGAACTTTTCCTGCAGCCTCTAGTAAAACATCTGGAAAATGTCAGAGTGAGTCCATGTGTGAAAACAGCAGGAAAATGTCCAAACTCTATTTTCTAGAATTCATGTGTGAACACATCTTGAGTCGTCGGGTTTGAGTTGGTTGTAGTTTGTATCTTCACCACTAGATGTCATTTAATAACTTGCTTGACATCTTCAAGTGTCGGTAACGTAGACAAGTGCACTTTATGTTCACATGCACCTGAAGACTTCACTAACTCCTTCAGAGTTGTAACTTCACGTAATGATGATCATCATGAACGTTTTAGCGCCACCTCTGGTCAGAGTGTTCCTGTTGCTTCACATGTGTTTGACACATTTCACATCTGTATGAGATCAGCCACGGAACCACTGAACCACTGTCCCACTGAACCACTGTCCCACTGAAACACTGTCCCACTGAACCACTGTCCCACTGAATGTCCCACTGAATGTCCCACTGAACCACTGGTCCCATACACCCCTGGTATTAACATGTGGTTTTTGTGATCCCATTTCAAGTGTATGCTTTACGTTCCTGTACTTATGTCTTTGTGAGGACCATTTGAAGCATAGACCGACAGAGTGAGGACATTTTGTCCTCACTTCTTCAGAGGCTGTTTGAGGGTTCAGACTTAAGGGTCATTTAGTTGTGATGGTTAAGGTTAGGACTGTGTGTGTGTGTGTTGTGGATCAGTGTTGATGTTGATCATCACACGTTAACACCACGTTATTACCATGTTATTTCCACGTGTTATTACCATGTTATTACCATGTTATTACCATGTTATTACCATGTTATTACCATGTGTTAACACCACGTTATTACCATGTTATTACCATGTTATTACCATGTTATTACCACGTGTTAACACCACGTTATTACCATGTTATTACCACGTGTTATTACCATGTTATTACCATGTGTTAACACCACGTGTTATTACCATGTTATTACCACGTGTTAACACCACGTTATTACCATGTTATTACCATGTTATTACCACGTGTTAACACCACGTTATTACCATGTTATTACCATGTTATTACCATGTTATTACCATGTGTTAACACCACGTTATTACCATGTTATTTCCACGTGTTATTACCACGTTATTACCACGTGTTAACACCACGTTATTACCATGTGTTATTACCACGTTATTACCATGTTATTACCACGTGTTATTACCATGTTATTACCATGTTATTACCATGTTATTACCACGTGTTAACACCACGTTATTACCATGTTATTACCACGTGTTATTACCACGTTATTACCATGTTATTACCACGTGTTATTACCATGTTATTACCACATGTTAACACCACGTTATTACCATGTTATTACCACGTGTTATTACCATGTTATTACCATGTGTTAACACCAGCTGTTATTACCATGTTATTACCACGTTATTACCACGTGTTAACACCACGTTATTACCATGTTATTACCATGTTATTACCACGTGTTATTACCACGTGTTAACACCACGTTATTACCATGTTATTACCATGTTATTACCACGTGTTATTACCACGTGTTAACACCACGTTATTACCATGTTATTACCACATGTTATTACCATGTTATTACCATGTGTTAACACCACATGTTATTACCATGTTATTACCACATGTTATTACCATGTTATTACCACGTGTTATTACCACGTGTTAACACCACGTTATTACCATGTTATTACCATGTTATTACCACGTGTTAACACCACGTGTTAACACCACGTGTTATTACCATGTTATTACCACATGTTATTACCATGTTATTACCACGTGTTAACACCACGTGTTATTACCATGTTATTAACACGTGTTAACACAATGTGTTTCTAGTTAACCAGATTAGCTGCTCAAAAAAAACACTTGGATATTAACAAATATGTAAAGAAGGTCAAAAGCACCGTAAAAGAAACATTATAAATATATATATATATATATTTATGTTTATATATGTAATATATGATTGTTATTTAATCAAGGTTTTATTTTTATTTAATTATTATTTGAATTGTCAAGTCGTATATTCCTCATGTTATTCATCTGAGTTTATGTCTCATGTTGTTACTTCCTGATGTTTAAAGTCTGTATAAAACATGTTTAGTGTTTTAAACTTGTTACTGTTTGTATGTTCTGTTGTAAATAAAGTTTAAACAGAACACAGACGAGTCAGGTTCTAACGACTTCTTTGCTTCATCACGTTCACGTCAGAGTCAAGAAACGGAACATCAGAGGAAGTGCAGCTGATTGGTTCATGTTGTGTGTCTACAGATGTGCGGCAGCAGAGCAACGGAGCTGAGAAACAAACGTTACGCTGTTAATCCTCTGGGACACAAGTGGTCTCACCACAACATCACATACAGGTGTGTGTGTGTGTGTGTGTGTGTGTGTGTGTGTGTGTGTGTGTGTGTGTGTTCAGGTTACATCAGCTGCTCTCTGTTTGTCCTTCTCTCAGAATCATCAAGTTTCCAAACACTCTGAATGTGGACGACACTAAGAAGGCCATCAGCATCGCCTTCACCAAGTGGAGCGACGTATCTCCTCTGACCTTCTCAGAGCTAACTGATGGCAACGCCACAGCTGACATCACCATCGGTACGAGCAGGAGGCGAGAGGTTTGATGTTTGTGGTTCAGTTTTATAAAATAGTGTTTGTCTGTGTCAGGTTTCTACACCTTCAACCACACCGACTGCTGGTGGTCTCCTCTACACCCCTGCTTCGATGGCCTGAACGGCGAGCTGGCTCATGCTTTCCTGCCGCCACGAGGAGAAATACACTTTGACAACCACGAGTTCTGGATCCTCGGCAAGTCAAGATTCAGCTGGAAACAAGGCAAGAGTTCAAAAAGCAGTAGGAGAATGGCCCAAACTAAAAACTCAAAGTAGACGTTAAATAAAGACGTTTGTTCAAGCGTTCATGTTTCTGATGAGCTTGTTGCCGACCGTTATGTGAACTGATTCTTCAGGTGTGTGGCTGAACGATCTGGTTCAGGTGGCAGCTCATGAGATCGGTCATGCTCTCGGCCTGTGGCACTCCAGAGACCCTCAGGCGCTGATGCATCCCAACGCCACCTACACTGGACAGAGGAACATCGCTCAGGACGACATTTGGGGCATCCAGAGACTCTACGGTAAAGTTCAACACCAGCTGAGCTGCTCACTAATGCTGAGTTCAGACATTTTCCATCTTCTCTCTCAAAGGTTAATTCACAGGATGAGAATGTCATGACAACAACAAGATCAAGAATATACCTAATTTACCTTCACGACAGTGAAGAAAAAGTTAATGGAAGTAAACATAGGTTGGACCTGCTGCGTCAGTAGCATACTGCTGACATGACGATATCATGTATGATCGTTTCAGTGACACATGTTGACCATTGGTGTGCAGGTTGTCTGGATAAGAAGCGAGTCTGTGATCCGTGGGCTCGACTCGGCTTCTGTGAGCGGAGGAAGATGTTTATGAAGAAGAACTGTCCTCAGCGCTGTGACCTCTGTTATGGTGAGTCCACATCGCTCCTCTGGTCCAACAGAAACCTGAACCTGATGGTCCGGTCCTTGAACTGTCTCTGGTATGAAAATCATTTCCTGTCTGTGTCTTGCCCACAGAGCCTCTGGAAGCGGTTAGCACACCAACACCGTCTCCAGCCAACATCAAGATCAAGATGGTTCCCAGAGGGAAGGTGGTGGGTTTCCGCTGTGGAACCAAAAACTCTCGCTCTCCACCCAAAGTCAGGTAATCTGATCGCTTTATTTGTACGTCATCAAATCACAAACAGACATTATGTCAAGGTACTTTACATGGTAAGAATATTGTAGAGAAACAAGAATCACTGACCAGAGTGGAGAGAAAAAACAGTTTGACACTTCCTGTAGAAACATTAAGATCAATAACCGTTAACCAATGACCTTCGTCAGCTGATTCAGTTCCTCGTTTTTCATGGAGGTGGTTTGGTGTCACAGCTTTACTACTAGTGCAGTACACAGTTTTTCCTGAGCGTGGTGCTAGAGTTGTGAATGATCTGATCATCAGTAGAAACTCACCTACATCTCTGGCGTTCATCTGTCCTGCAGCTGGTTTAAAGACGGCGAGCAGATCGTCGCCTCTGTCCCCGGCTACATCGTCTTGAAGGACCGAGACCTTCGCATTATCGCCAACGAGTTTAATGAGGGCGTTTACACCTGTCGCATCCATCGACGTGGGGACATCGTATCTGCCAACTCCTGGGCCATCCGACTAAAACCAGAGCAACCGTCCAACAGCTGAGGACAAAACATGATGAACTGTTTTTATATTAGTGGAACGACTCACTACGATTGGATATGACAGAAAGTCACTCTGCAAACAAACCAAACCATGGTTGAGTTTGATCCAGACCCAGAACACCTCTCTCCGTGTGTGAGGAACCTTTCACAGTCTGAAGGTCTGAAACAAAGGAGGAGTCACAGAGTGAAACCTGCGGCTCCATCATCCAGTTCCTCCTATCTCAGATATTGGCGCCACCATCTTCACCTGGTGATGTCAGAACGTTTGATTGAATTAATTGGATCACATCAGTTTTAGTATTTCTGTTAGCGCCCCCCCCAGTAATGTATGTGACATGTATGTAATATAAGTCATGTGACAGCTCTGACATCTCATTGAATCTTTTATTTTTCAGTTGCTCACATTGTTTGACGTCTGTTCCTCTTCTTCGCTGACCATCGTTCTAAAAACAGTCCTTTGTTTGACACTGATTTACCCACAATGCACTGCATGAGTCTGATGCAGAGAAACATGATGAAATAATTTAAATAAATTTGGTTTCTAACATTTATATTCTTCACATTTAAATTAGTAACAAGTCGTTAAAATTCACCTGTTGTCTCCAAGTGACCTCACGGTGACGACAGCCGCTGATGCACTGTGGGATACCGTCTGTTTCCGTCCAGATAGTGACGTCATGTGGACGCTCATAGCTACTGCACCAACCTCTGTGGTCAACAGATCCGAAACTCATCTGTTTGTCAACCTCTAACCTGCTCTCTGATTGGACCAGAGCTCTGGCCGTGAGAACATGTGAAGAACATGTGAGGAACATGGTATGAACACGTGAATACATCGTTCCATCTTCAAAATCAAACTTTATTGTGTGAACACAACTGTTCAGGTGAGGCTGCACACGGTGCAGACACACACCTGTCATCACCTCCAACCTTCTGATTCAAAAGACCTTCATCATGTCGTCGTCCTCATCTTCATCCTCAGAGCCGTGATGAAGATGAGGAGGACGACAGACCTGAGATCAGCTCAGACTCGAACACACAAAGATTCATTTATTCTGGTCTGTTATAAAATGTGCCCCCCCTCACCCCCTCTTTTGTGGCACTGATAAGGTGTAATCAGAGGGGGTGGGGCTACAGCACAGGTAAACAGAAGAAAGGCACGTGTGTGGCTGCTTACAGGCAGAGAAACACTGAGAAGGTCAGCGGGCGGCGACACATTAAATCAACAAAGATAACGGTAGAGACGCAGGCCGGGGGGCGGGGCTGGTCCTCAGGGTTGGTTTGGTCGGAGAGTACAGGAATGTTTGTTTGGATGAACTCGGGGTGGGAACACGACGACCCATCTGATGATGTTGGTGTTTGCGGCTCCTTCATCTTCAGTTGCTCACTGTCGTGGCCCCACCCCCTGCTGGTGACATCACTCTACATGCCCATCCGGATGCTCTGGATGATCTGGAAAATGGCTGAAAAACAACAGAGGAGACATGTTCAGGTTTGAGCAATGTAGTGATGTAGCATGCTAATTTAGCATGCTAATGTGTTAAAAAGCCATATTAAACACGTGACATATTAAACAGGGTCAGAGTGGGCACTCAGTTTATCTTTAGCCCCGCCTCCTCACACCTGTGCTCCCTGTCACAGTGACGTGACCTGACGGGTCAGAGTGACATGATAAGAACGCAGCAGCGAAGAAGATGATTTGATCAGTTTGAGTTTCCTGACCAAACTTCAACATTTATTGTAAATAAATAAATTCATTAGGAATTTTAGAAAGTTAATGAAATAAAGAAACTCACCTGAGCCACAGACAACGAAGATGAAGAGAGCGAGAAGCCAGGGGCCCACCCCTTTATCTTCAGAGACGTTCCTCTGAAACACACAAATCATTTCATTTACTCAAACTACTTCTACTACTACTACTACTACTACTTCTACTACTACTACTACAGTCACCACCACTGAGGACGGAACTTCAACACTGGAACACTGGACTGTGCTGGATTCATGTGTCTGTGCAACATCAACGAAGTAAAACATTCAGGCGCATACTCTCACTGTGTTTAAACTGTAAATACTACTTTAATCACATTCCTCACACTGAACTACTGCACGTATTACTCGCTGACGTCTTTTGGACTGTAGTGCTGCAGATGTCCCCACTGTGGGACAGTACAGGACTATCTTATTATTGATCTGATGGTGACGTCACGGATCATCATTGGCCACTGATCAGTGTTGTTCTGTGATTGATCCGTTTAACCACAGTCACAAAGTGATGATTGATTCCTCCTCAGTGATGAGGTGTATTGATCAGAGGAGCCTCAGTGGAAACCGCTCAGACGTTACGTTACAAACATCGTTACGTTACAAACATCGTTACGTTACAAACATCGTTACGTTACAAACACCGGGACGTTACAAACACCGGGACGTTAGTAACGTGGTGCTGGTCGGTTGGAGTGGTTGTTAAACTCACCGTTGACTTGGCCACGTTTCCTCGCTGAGTGATGTTTTTACTGTGTTTCTCGTTCGCCATGCGGATCCTCTGTTTGGCCACCATCTTGCTTCAGGACTTTCACCGATGTTCGGACGATGTTGGGACGATGTTCGGACGATGCTCGGGTCCAGCTGTTTTTCCTGCGGACGCTGACGAACTGTGAGAGAATCACGATCTGTCTACGTACTCAAAAAGCTGAAAAGCTGAAGCCCCGCCCCTCACATCCGGGAGGCACAGCCACTTCTGTGTAAAGCTGCTGTCTGTGAAAAGAAGACTTCCTGTCTGCCCTTTCAAATTAAGTCCACCCTCTTCATGAAACTTGTTTTCAGTATGACGCATTAATCACTCAGGACAAAATAAAACATAAATATAATATAAAAGTCTTTGGCTTTACTCAGCTGGGTGTCGTCTGCGTAACAAGTCTGTGGTGCTTTCTCATGATGTTGCCTAACATCATATATAAGGTGAAGAGGTCCAAGGACAGAACCTTGTGGAACTCCATGACTAACTTGCATGTGCATGGGGGGGGGGGTCATTGATGACGTTGACAAACTGAAATCTATCTGATAAATATGACTGAAACCAGTCTGAAGTTCCTCTGATCCCTTCATGTTGTTCTAGTCTCTGTGATCTTATGATCTATGGTGTCAAACGCTGCACTAAGGTCCAACAGGACGAGGACAGAGACAAGTCCATCATCTGAGGCCATGAAAAGGTCATGAGTGACTTTTAATATTCAATTCAATTTTATTTGTATAGTGTCATCTCATAATATACATTATATCAAGGCTCTTTACATAGATGGTCAAGATCTTAACATAGTGCTGTTTCTGTGCTGTGATGATTTTAAATCCTGACTCGATGTAAATATTGAATAGTTTTATTTTATATTTTATATTTCATCAACTGTCCTTTAATTTTGCTTTGTTCTGAAACCGGAAGTAGTTTCTCCCTCAGTTGCTTTGAACAAACTTCACTGAGGTCAAAACTTCAAATTTTAATAGAATAATATTTTATTTTTGTTTGAAAATATTTTACGCTATTGTTGATAAATCGCCTCACGTGACGTCACACCGGTGGAGTGAATTTCTCGGAGTCTTCTTTGAATGACGTGTCGTAAGGTCAGGGCCTGTATGCTGATGTGGCACTGAAAGACACACCTCCTGCTGCTATGACGTATTTCCGGGACAGGATACTTTCTTCTTCCGGTTCTCAGCAACATGGCGCCTCCAGTGCCGCTGTTCGCAGGTGGGTGATACACTTTCTTTAAAGCAGCAGGTTTTACATATAAGTTGAGTTAACACCGACACGTGGTGAGTTTGTCCCGGACACACCGGAGCTTCAGTCCGCTGCTGAGCCGCTCGTCTCCCGCTCTGCGATCCAGAAGCAACTTTAAACCAAACTTCACTCAATTCTGCCATCATGTGTTTTCAAAGAGTTCTTAAACGAACAGATGTAAAATGAAATAATTGAAGAGTTCAGATAAATTCATCTCATTCAAACACACAGGAGGATCAAGATAAATCAAGTTTGAACAGAAACAGAACCGTGATCCTGCAGAAATGAATAAAGTTTATAGCTCTGTGTACACACACACACTCATATATATATATATATCTGCGTGTGTGTGTGTGTGTGTGTGTGTGTGTGTTGTCAGTGCGTGGCTCAGATGGAACGTCTCTGCTCCGTGGTCCTCCTCAGTGTGAGCAGCATTCATCCTTCCCCAGGTAAAAGCACCAGTCTCATCCTCTTCATCCTCTTCATCATCATCACCACAGTGGATCATCCATCATCTGTGTGTGTGTGTGTGTGTGTGTGTGTTCCTCAGGGACAAGTGTGCGACCTTCAGCAGAGACGGGACGTTGTTCGGCTGCTGCAGTGGAGACAGGTAACCATGACATCATCTGTTCTTTGTATCCAGGACGATGACGTTACTAATAAACAAATAAACATGAAGCTAAGCGCTCTCTCTCTCTCTCACTCTCTCTCTCAGTGTCTCTGTGGTAAAATCTTCAGATGGCTCCATCGTGTCGACCTTTGACCTTCCTAAGACGTCTCTGCTGAGGTTTTCTCCTCTGAACAGCATCCTGGTTACCTGGCAACCATACAGCAGTAAGACAACAACATAGTGACATAGTAAAGCTTCTTTCAGACCCGAACTGAAGCTCTGACGTGTTCCTCACATGTTCCTCACATGTTCCTCATATGTTCCTCACATGTTCTGTATGTGAGAACAAATGTGTGAGTCAGTGTCTCTGGACATTTTCTGGAGCTTCTCCTGCAACCTTACCCTGCCTCTAGTAAAATGAGTGAGTGTGTGTGTCTGTGTGTGTTACAGAGACTCAGGACAGTCCTCAGGGTGAAGCTAACCTCCAGCTGTGGTCGTTACAGAGTGGTCAGCTGATAAAAGCTCTGTATCAGAAGAAGGTGGACTCCTGGTCAGTGTGTGTGTGTGTGGGGCTGTGTGTAGGGGTGTGTATGGGTGTTAGTGGAGCCATGTGCTGACTACAGGTGTGTGTCTGTGGGTTCACAGGTGCCCCAGCTGGTCCGACGATGAGAACGTCTGTGTGAGGATTGTGAACAACGAGCTGCACTTTTATGAGAACAACGAGTTCAGTAAGAGATAGTTCAGGGCAATTCACTGAAAATGTATCGAAAGCAACATTTATTTATTGATTTAAAAGTTTGAAATAATTTATTTGATTTCAATAATTGAAATGATTTGAAGTCATGTCTCCGAGTCCTAGTGAGAGACCACCTTTAATTCTAGCCCTGTATGCTTCCCGTTAGCTACCTGTTAGCTTCCCGTTAGCTACCTGTTAGCTTCCCGTTAGCTTCCCGTTAGCTACCTGTTAGCTTCCCGTTAGCTACCTGTTAGCTGCAGATGTTCAAGTTCTCGATCTTTAAACTCGGGTTTGTGTTTTCAGACTCCATCGCCAACAAGCTTCACATGCAGAAAGTCTCAGAGTTCGCGTTGTCACCTGGAGGTCAACCCTGCAAGGTGAGGACCCTCATCAGTGTCTGTGTCCCCTGCTCCGTCTGTCCTCTCATGTCTCTGTCCTCTCTCCCCTCTAGGTGGCTGTCTACGTTCTAGGCAGTAAAGGAGCCCCCTCGTTTGTTCGTCTGTACCAGTACCCGGTGCTGGGCGGACCGACTGCGGCAATTGCCAACAAGAGCTTCTTTAAGGCGGACAAAGTGCACATGCAGTGGAACAAGAAAGGTGAGCGGAGGGCCGAGGGTCTGACGTGACACTCTGAGGAATAAGTCCTGACATGAAGCTGTTTCCTCTGAACGTCTCAGCCTCCGCGGTTCTGGTGACAGCGAGCGTCGAGGTGGACAAATCTGGAGCCTCCTACTATGGCGAGCAGACTCTGCATTACCTTGGTGTGAACGGAGAAACCGCTCTGGTTCAGCTGTGTGAGTTCACTCGTAGTTCTTGACAAGATTTTAACTTAATGATGTGACTCAAGTTAGAGGTGGAATGAAAACGTCATGTTTATAATCTGAAGAACAAAAAACGTTCTGAGGGACACGAGATGTTTACAAACTCTTTTCTTTCTGTGATTGAAACAGCGAAGAATGGGCCAATCTACGATGTGGTGTGGAGTCCGAACTCTGCAGAGTTCTGTGTGGTGTACGGCTTCATGCCGGCCAAAGCCACTGTCTTCAACCTCAAATGTGACCCTGTGTTCGACTTTGGAACGGGACCGAGAAATGCAGCCTACTACAGGTGAGGACAAACCTGCAGGTTCACAGATGAGTCGGTGGAACCATGTCAGATTTTAATCCTGTTTCCAGTCCTCAGGGACACATTCTGGTCCTGGCTGGCTTCGGGAACCTGCAGGGTCAGATGGAGGTCTGGGACGTGAAGAAGTACAAACAGGTGAAAATGATGTCACCGCCCTCTAACTTGTGTCCTTTACGTTGGGATTGTCTGTGAAGTGATAAATCCACTAGAGGGCAGCGCAGTGTCGAGACTTTCTGACAGAAAGGAGGTTGCGATAAAGTTCCTCTTCCTCTTGTAAACGATGGAGGTCCAACTCAAAGTTTCTCATGACTAAGTGCCACCATCGTTGAACTTTCCTCATATGATTGTCTCACTGTAGCTATTGGCTACACTGCCCCCTCATGGTTTCTTGTAGTAATGAAAACTCAGAGTACGAACAGAAGTCTTCATCTGATCCTTTAGGTTCTGCAGGTAACAGGATGTTTCAGAACAGTTTTGTCAGTAAAATGAAAACCTGGATCAGATGAGTCGTGACCTTCAACCAGCTCAGTTCTCTGCAGGTCGGTTCAGACCTCATCATCTCCTGATGATGGACAGGAACCTGAATGTAGTCTGATCCCTCCCTCTCTTTACAGGTGTCCAAACCTCAGGCTCCAGACGCCACCCTTTTCTCCTGGTGTCCTGATGGCGAACACGTTGTCACGGCGACCTGCTCTCCCAGGCTGCGGGTCAGTAACGGTTATAAGATCTGGCACTACACCGGCTCTGTGCTTCATAAATGCGACATAGCTGCCGGTTCGGAGCTGTGGGAGGTTCTGTGGCAGCCGTTCCCTCACGGCAGCTTCCCAGAGCGGCCCGTGAAATACCAGGCGGCGTGCAGCGAGCTAGGGACCACACAGGCCCCGCCCACTCAGGCTTATCGCCCACCTGCACTGAGACACCTGCCGGCCTCGGCCAGCACCAAACTGGTGAGGAGACAAACAAGCGACCAGCAGCGTACATGCTGATTGGTTCTGAAAACATCACCTGCAGCTCCACCCACTTTACCTGAAACTATTGACCTTGACCTGTATCACATGTCATCTACCTGTCTGTCAGCACGAGGAGGAGCCTCCTCAGAACATGCGTCCAGGAGAAAAGAACCTTTCAAAATCAGCTCTGAAGAATCAGAAGAAACGAGAAGCAAAGAAAGCAGCGAAACAGGTGAACTGACGACCGAGTCACTGACTCTTGTCACATGCATGTCACATGTATGTAACCATCACATGTTTTGGTAACGTATTGATCTCTGATCAGGAATCAAAGTCTGAACCATCGCCTGACCCCGCCCCTGTCACCAACAGCCAATCAGAGCCGGGCAGCGGTGACCCGGAGACAGACAAGAAGATTAAGAATTTAAAGAAGGTGAGGAGCAGGACGGATCACATGACCTGAGGAGCTCAGCCTGTTCTGTGCTGTGATTGGTCCGTTTGTGTTTTTCAGAAACTGAAAGCCATCGACGAGCTGAAGGAGCAACAGACGTCAGGACAAGTCCTGCAGAAGAACCAGGTGATCGATTAACGACCAATCAGCTTCTGTCGATTAACGACCAATCAGCTTCTGTCGATTAACGACCAATCAGCTTCTGTCGATTAACGACCAATCAGCTTCTGTCGATTAACGACCAATCAGCTTCTGTCGATTAACGACCAATCAGCTTCTGTCGATTAAAGGTCCAGTGTGTAAGATTCAGGTGAAAGGATCTATTGTTAGAATTATAAAATAATCCTAGTGATGTTTTCACTAGTGTTTAATGAAAATTGTACAAATTGTTGTTTTCTTCTAGAATGACCCATTTATATTTAAATACTGTACATACTTTATTTGCATACTTTTTCAAATACTTCATGTTCGCATGCTTTATATTGAAATACTTTAGAGGCAGCCATGTTTTTTACAGTCACTCAGACTGGACAAACTCAACATTTTGAGTTTCTATGGCAACTGAAGCTGCCACAGGTTCTGTCATGTTTTTTTGTTTATTTTGGGGGGGGCATTCAGCTGCAACATGACACTTCACCACTAGATGTCACTACATTCTACACACTGAACCTTGCATGACCAATCCCCTCCATTGATCATTGTGTGACAGTCGTCTGGTTTGTTTTGTGCAGCTGGAGAAGATCCAGAAGGAGGAGCAGCTTCTGGAGGAGCTGGAGGAGCTCCAGATCAGACAGTAGGGGGCGGTGCACGAGGGCACGCCTCCAAGTCCCACAATCCATCACTCTAATGAACACTGAGGACCACTATCTGTTCCTGAATGTTAATATTAAAATGTTTTAGTTTCCTCCACCTGAACTCAAACGAGCAGGGGGTGGGGCTTATATAAGAGGCTGTACCCAGTTTAATACACCTACATCACCTGTCCATCACTTCATCTCTCTGCCTCTGGAATTCTGGGAAATGTAGTTCATTAAAAAATGAGATTAAAAGTTGAAATGTTTTTGTTTACTGAGTGTGTGGCAGTGTCCCATTCACAATAAAAGCCTGCATGCTGGTCCTAACACAATGCATGCTGGTCCTAACACCACCACCTAACATGCTGGGTACGTCACGTGACCTTAAAACATGGTGGGAGAGGGCTGGCTGCAATCGGATGTCCTCCTCCTGCTGCACCAGACAGACGCTCTCCTGCTGCACCAGACAGACGTTCTCCTGCTGCACCAGACAAGTGTTCTCCTGCTGCACCAGACAGACGTTCTCCTGCTGCACCAGACAAGTGTTCTCCTGCTGCACCAGACAGACGCTCTCCTGCTGCTGCACCAGACAGACGCTCTCCTGCTGCTGCACCAGACAGACGTCCTTCTACTGCACCAGACAGACGTCCTTCTACTGCACCAGACAGACGTTCTCCTGCTGTACCAGACAGATGTTCTCCTCCTCCTGCTGCACCAGACAGACGTTCTCCTGCTGCACCAGACAGATGTTCTCCTGCTGCACCAGACAGATGTTCTCCTCCTGCACCAGACAGATGTTCTCCTGCTGCACCAGACAGACGTTCTCCTGCTGCACCAGACAGACGTTCTCCTGCTGCACCAGACAGATGTTCTCCTCCTGCACCAGACAGATGTTCTCCTGCTGCACCAGACAGACGTTCTCCTGCTGCACCAGACAGACGTTCTCCTGCTGCACCAGACAGATGTTCTCCTGCTGCACCAGACAAGTGTTCTCCTGCTGCACCAGACAGACGTTCTCCTGCTGCACCAGACAGATGTTCTCCTCCTGCTGCACCAGACAAGTGTTCTCCTGCTGCACCAGACAAGTGTTCTTCTACTGCTCCAGACAGATGTTCTCCTCCTCCTGCACCAGACAGATGTTCTCCTCCTCCTGCACCAGACAGATGTTCTCCTCCTCCTGCACCAGACAAGTGTTCTCCTGCTGCACCAGACAGACGTTCTCCTGCTGCACCAGACAGATGTTCTCCTGCTGCACCAGACAGATGTCCTCCTCCTGCTGCACCAGACAAGTGTTCTCCTGCTGCACCAGACAGATGTTCTCCTCCTGCTGCACCAGACAAGTGTTCTCCTGCTGCACCAGACAAGTGTTCTTCTACTGCTCCAGACAGATGTTCTCCTCCTCCTGCACCAGACAGATGTTCTCCTCCTCCTGCACCAGACAGATGTTCTCCTCCTCCTGCACCAGACAAGTGTTCTCCTGCTGCACCAGACAAGTGTTCTTCTACTGCTCCAGACAGATGTTCTCCTCCTCCTGCTCCAGACAGATGTTCTCCTCCTCCTGCACCAGACAGATGTTCTCCTCCTCCTGCACCAGACAGATGTTCTCCTCCTCCTGCACCAGACAGATGTTCTCCTGCTGCACCAGACAGATGTTCTCCTCCTCCTGCACCAGACAAGTGTTCTCCTGCTGCACCAGACAGATGTTCTCCTGCTGCACCAGACAGATGTTCTCCTGCTGCACCAGACAGATGTTCTCCTCCTGCTGCACCAGACAAGTGTTCTCCTGCTGCACCAGACAAGTGTTCTTCTACTGCTCCAGACAGATGTTCTCCTCCTCCTGCTCCAGACAGATGTTCTCCTCCTCCTGCACCAGACAGATGTTCTCCTCCTCCTGCACCAGACAGATGTTCTCCTCCTCCTGCACCAGACAGATGTTCTCCTGCTGCACCAGACAGATGTTCTCCTCCTCCTGCACCAGACAAGTGTTCTCCTGCTGCACCAGACAGATGTTCTCCTGCTGCACCAGACAGATGTTCTCCTCCAGCCACAGTTGAACAGATGTTCTCCCTCATTACACTGTGACAGTGAGTTTTTGTAAATATAATGTTGTAGTAATTGTGTATTTTTACTGTAACTCGTCGCTGAAGCTTCTGTTTGTTTCTTGTTCAAGTTTAATCTATAAAATAAAAAGCTCCAGTTTATAAACCAGACTCAAATACTGTTATTGGCTGACTCAGCTGTCAGTCAAAGCTGTCTACGCTCCTATTGGCTCGTTGTACAACCAGTGTCTGTGATCGATTTTCACTTCCGGGCGGTTAAAGTGAGCGGGGCTCGTCTGTCCCGCCCCACTGTCGGTAGCTCCACCTTCTCCGGGACGTGACGGTGAGGATTTCAAGCAGAAGCGTCACCGTAAAACTACAGGACTGTTTACGGCAGATTTACGTCACATTCACGCTAGTTTATGAGCTTGACACGAACTAGTGTTCGTGTAGAGAGAGAGAGAGAGAGAGAGAGCGAGAGAGAGAGAGTAAGTAAACAACTAGTGTGTGTGTGTGTGTGTGTGTGTGTCTCTCTGTGTCTCTGTCTCTCTCTCAGTGTGTCTCTCTCTGAGTGTCTCTCTCTCTGTGTGTATGTCTCTGTCTCTCTGTGTGTCTCTCTCTGAGTGTCTCTCTCTCTGTGTGTATGTCTCTGTCTCTCTGTGTGTCTCTCTCTGTGTGTCTCTCTCTCTGTGTGTATGTCTCTGTCTCTCTGTGTGTCTCTCTCTGTATGTCTCTGTCTCTCTGTGTCTCTGTCTCTCTCTCAGTGTGTCTCTCTCTGAGTGTCTCTCTCTCTGTGTGTATGTCTCTGTCTCTCTGTGTGTCTCTCTCTGTGTGTGTGTCTCTGTCTCTCTGTGTGTCTCTGTCTCTCTCTCTGTGTGTGTGTCTCTGTCTCTTTCTCTGTGTGTCTCTCTCTCTCTGTCTCTCTCTCTCTGAGTGTCTCTCTCTCTGTGTGTCTGTCTCTGTGTGTCTCTCTGTGTGTCTCTGTCTCTCTGTGTCTCTGTCTCTCTGTGTGTCTCTCTCTGTGTGTGTGTCTCTGTCTCTCTGTGTGTCTCTCTCTATGTGTGTGTCTCTGTCTCTCTGTGTGTCTCTCTCTGTGTGTATGTCTCTGTCTCTCTGTGTGTCTCTGTCTCTCTCTCTGTGTGTCTCTCTCTGTGTGTCTCTGTCTCTCTCTCTGTGTGTCTCTCTCTGTGTGTCTCTCTGTGTGTCTCTGTCTCTCTGTCTCTCTCTCTCTGAGTGTCTCTCTCTCTGTGTGTCTGTCTCTCTCTGTCTCTGTGTGTGTCTCTGTCTCTCTCTCTCTGTGTGTCTCTCTGTGTGTCTCTGTCTCTCTCTCTGTGTGTCTCTCTCTGTGTGTCTCTCTGTGTGTCTCTGTCTCTGTGTGTCTCTGTCTCTCTGTGTCTCTCTCTCTGTGTGTCTCTCTCTGTGTGTCTCTCTGTGTGTCTCTGTCTCTCTGTGTCTCTCTCTCTGTGTGTCTCTCTGTGTGTCTCTGTCTCTCTGTGTCTCTCTCTCTGTGTGTCTCTCTGTGTGTAAAGTAATTATAAATATTGATGATTGGAACAGGTGGTGGTGATGGACGACGCCCCCTACAGACAGGAGGAGGACTCGTCTGCCTGTGACGTGATCGGTGTGGGTGTGTGTGACTCCGCCCCCCTGCTGTGGAGGATTGAGGACCTGAAGACGTTGAGGAGACATGGCCTGGTGGGGGCGCTGCTGGGTTCACTGCCCCGGACGCCCCGACAGAACGGACGACTGGGACGACCCCTCCGACTGCTGCCAGAGGAGGAGAGACAGCTGAGCGAGCAGCACGGTGCCGCCGCGTTACCCTCCGGTAACCAGGTTTGTTGACCTGCCGCTTACCAAGTCAGTCAACCGGAAGAGTTAACCAGCTGGTAACCATCAGGGTGTTTGTAGCTGCCTCAGCAGGACGGAGGAGGGGTGGATCTCTGTCGACAGGCGGAGCAGCACGAGGAGGAACAGAGGAGGAGCTATGAGGTGCAGAGCGTCCTCGCTCTGGAGGACAGGAAGTCAGCATTGCTCCGAGCAATGACCTCATCACACACAGGTGAGCGTTACCCTGACGACCTGTCACCTGATGCAGGTCAGTACTGCTGGAGGTTTTCTGGAAGCTGGTGAAAGAACTCAGGCAGCAGCTGATGTTAATGTAGACTTGATGCATCAAGGACAACAGAAGGGGCAACAATATACACCCCCCCCCCCAAGTCTGAAGATGTCTCCCACAGCCTCCCCATATATCCCCCCCACCCTGCCTCACCCTGCCTCACCCTGCCTCACCCTGCCTCACCCATTCAGCACATCAATGGTTAGAATTTCTGTCTCCATGTCGGTGTTCACGTCCTCTGGGACGGTTCAGTCTACGTCTGGACACCAGTGAGATACACAAGAGTTGACGTTGGTCTGTCTGAGCATGTGAGTTAGATATGAACGTCTCTGAGCGAGGACACAATGTTCTGTTGGTCCTTTATCTAGAACCTGACCGTGGTTCTGCTCAGAGAGAACCAGACAGATAATCTTCTCTTAAAGGTGTATGGATATAATGTTGTGTACACTATATATACATGATTTAGCATTTAGTGGTATAAACAGTATGTGTGAGGATATATAAGAACCTGATTGTCTGGTTTTGGATCCTCAGATTCAGACTCTGGACCTGGGACCTCAGATGAGGCCCTGCGGGGCCGCCTGGAGGCCCTGGACCACAGCTTTACCTTCCCTTGGGCAGCGCTGGCGGTGCAGCTGAGCACATCGAGGGCGGGGTTGACCTACTGCCCAGTGGATCGGGCCGTCCTGCGGGCTGACTGGCCAATCAGGGCGCAGCGTGGCACACGCGGTGACGTCAGGTACCAGGTGTTCAGAGACTTGAGGGGGCGGGGCTTCTACCTGACCTCGGCAGGGAAGTTTGGAGGCGACTTCCTCGTTTATCCAGGTCAGACTCTGTCTTTAAATTGTCCTGATGGACGACGTGGTGGGGGACAATGTTTCCATGATCATCCCCTCCTCTTCTCGTCCTGACCTCAGGTGACCCTCTTCGTTTCCACGCCCACTTCATCGCCATCTGTCTGTCTCTGGATGAGTCCCTCTGCGTGTTGGACGTCCTTGCCGTGGCTCGTCTGGGATCCAACGTGAAGAAGACGGTGCTGCTGTGCTCGCCGGGGACGGACGGAGCGGTGCGGTACACGTCGTTACAGTGGAGCGGGATGGTGTGAAGACACGGATCTGGATCAGGTGTGATCCAGATCAACAGCAGGTTACAGGTGTGACAGGAAGTGATCAGAGGCTCGGAGTGTGTCTGAAGTTAGAACATGTCCAGCAGGGGGCACTTTGTTCTCAACGCCTCACAAAACATGTTTATAACATGATTATTGATCTCATATTGATGACATCATGTCAATGAAACATGTTATTGATCCTGATTGAGCTTCAGCTCTAGTTTCTCTCTCACTCTGTGTTTCAGGTTATTTCCTTTATATTTTTTCAATGTATGATAATAAAGTTAAAGTCGGAATTGACGGACAGCTTGTTGTTATTTATAGAAGTGGATGAACCAGATGCAAGTTGATGTTAAATAAATTTGAGTCAAAGATGGTTTCTGTCATTTTAGGGGTGGGGGGGCTGTCACAAGGTATATTAGATATTTTATTTCACAGGATGAAGCTACTTAAAGGTTCAAAGTACTAAAGTATGTGTGGTTCTCCTCCGCTAACACAGTACATCAGTATCAGTATGGAAGTACATGTAGACAGTCTGTGGTACTGTGAGTACTTTGCTCCCAGGGTCAGGTTGGCTCTGTTGAAGCTCCAGCAGCTGACAAAGGTTCATCCTCTGAGGAGAATCTAGATCTTTCAGAAACTCCTCAGAGGATCTCAGAGGATCTTGTGGGTCTCTGAAGACCCTGGTCCTCCTCAGAGACTGGAACGATCCACAGCAGCTCCACGATAACAACATGATGTCATGGTTCAAAGAAAGGGAGTGGTCAGTGGGCGGAGCTTTATACTGTTTGATCTCTTATCTCCAACTTAACCTGGAGCAGGTCAGCTGATCAGCATGTTACCATGGTGATTTACCCGATAACAAGGGAACGAGCTTCATGGGACTGAAAACTCTGAATCAAACCTGAAGTTAACCTGAATCAAACCTGTAGTTAACCTGAAGTTAGCCTGAGTCAAACCTGAAGTTAACCTGAAGTTAACCTGAATCAAACCTGAAGTTAACCTGAAGTTAGCCTGAAGTTAGCCTGAGTCAAACCTGAAGTTAACCTGAAGTTAACCTGAAGTTAACCTGAAGTTAACCTGAATCAAACCTGAAGTTAACCTGAATCAAACCTGAAGTTAACCTGAAGTTAACCTGAAGTTAGCCTGAATCAAACCTGAAGTTAACCTGAATCAAACCTGAAGTTAACCTGAAGTTAGCCTGAAGTTAGCCTGAAGTTAGCCTGAGTCAAACCTGAAGTTAACCTGAAGTTAACCTGAATCAAACCTGAAGTTAACCTGAAGTTACCTGAAGTTAACCTGAATCAAACCTGAATCAAACCTGAAGTTACCTGAAGTTAGCCTGAATCAAACCTGAAGTTACCTGAAGTTAACCTGAATCAAACCTGAAGTTAACCTGAAGTTAGCCTGAAGTTAGCCTGAGTCAAACCTGAAGTTAACCTGAATCAAACCTGAAGTTAACCTGAAGTTAACCTGAATCAAACCTGAAGTTAACCTGAATCAAACCTGAATCAAACCTGAAGTTACCTGAAGTTACCTGAAGTTAACCTGAATCAAACCTGAAGTTACCTGAAGTTAACCTGAAGTTACCTGAAGTTACCTGAAGTTAACCTGAAGTTAACCTGAATCAAACCTGAAGTTAACCTGAAGTTAGCCTGAGTCAAACCTGAAGTTAACCTGAATCAAACCTGAAGTTAACCTGAAGTTAACCTGAATCAAACCTGAAGTTAACCTGAATCAAACCTGAATCAAACCTGAAGTTACCTGAAGTTACCTGAAGTTAACCTGAATCAAACCTGAAGTTACCTGAAGTTAACCTGAAGTTACCTGAAGTTACCTGAAGTTAACCTGAAGTTACCTGAATCAAACCTGAATCAAACCTGAATCAAACCTGAAGTTAACCTGAAGTTACCTGAAGTTAACCTGAAGTTAACCTGAATCAAACCTGAAGTTACCTGAAGTTAACCTGAAGTTAACCTGAAGTTACCTGAAGTAAACCTGAAGTTAACCTGATCCTGCTTCATAGTTCAGAGCTCTGGTTCGTCCAAAGACAGTAACTATAGTAACCCTGTGATGTCTCTCTGGTCATGACATCAGCGTTGTTTTCTAAATCAATTCAGTTTGTGAATTCATTTAAAACAAAATGTCTCATGTGTATTTTTTATTTAAAGTCAGAGAATCAACATAATTAATTATATAATGAATAATTCTACGTGATCATCTGTATCATAAGAAAAGATTTCTATAGTCACATGGTATCACAGGAGAATATATATATTAATGATCGTTATTTAAAGGGGACATGTTCAGGTGGATCACTGTCTCTTAAAGATCCTCCTGCTGGTTCACTCTGTTGGGATTGGTGATCTCACTCTACCTGTTTTTTTAGTGGGCGTGTGTTTACATCATACACACCTAGCAATGACATGGTGATGATGCAGAAGTGTGGGCGGGACCAATGAGGAGGAGTTTGAGGAGGCTTTACAGATCAATTATCTTGTTGGAGCTACGACTTCTGAGACGCATCAGATAAAAAACAAAAACAAATGACTTGAAGCCTCTACAGGACCAGGACCAGGTCCAGGACCAGGTCCAGGACCAGGACCTGGACCTTACTCAAACAGATAAACTCAGCTGACATGGAGTAAACCTGTGGTTGTGGGGCCCCACTTTGACGTTACTATTGGACGTGTCTCTATCTTCATGTGGACTGACAGACTCTTTATCAGTTCCTGGTTTTCTAAAGGTTCTGTCAATACATGAGATCTGCCCCCCCACTCCCGACCGACTCTTTGGTTTCCTGGAAGGGAAACTGGATCCCCGCCAGTCGGATGAGCAGGAGGTTGATTCCGTGGAGGAGGAAGACGAGGAAGAAGAGCCAGAAGCACCGGTCATAGCGCTCGCTGTATGTCTGGAAGACGAAGTTGACCTCGTTGAAGTTGGCGATACGCTCAGAGAGATGGTGAAGCTTTACCTCCGACGCAAACAGGATCATCACCAGGCAGCTGCTCACACCTGCAGAATGAATGCAGTGTTAGTCCTCAGTCCTGACGCCTGACCTCAGTCCTGACCCCTGACCTCAGTCCTGACCCCTGACCTCAGTCTTGACCTCAGTCCTGACCCCTGACCTCAGTCTTGACCTCAGTCCTGACCCCTGACTTCAGTCCTGACCTCAGTCTTGACCTCAGTCTTGACCTCAGTCCTGACCTCAGTCCTGACCCCTGACCTCAGTCTTGACCTCAGTCTTGACCTCAGTCCTGACCCCTGACTTCAGTCCTGACCCCTGACCTCAGTCCTGACCTCAGTCCTGACCCCTGACTTCAGTCCTGACCCCTGACCTCAGTCTTGACCTCAGTCCTGACCTCAGTCCTGACCATTGACCTCAGTCCTGACCCCTGACCTCAGTCTTGACTTCAGTCCTGACCCCTGACCTCAGTCCTGACCCCTGACTTCAGTCCTGACCCCTGACCTCAGTCTTGACCTCAGTCCTGACCACTGACTTCAGTCCTGACCCCTGACCTCAGTCTTGACCTCAGTCCTGACCTCAGTCCTGACCACTGACTTCAGTCCTGACCTCAGTCCTGACCACTGACTTCAGTCCTGACCTCAGTCCTGACCCCTGACCTCAGTCTTGACCTCAGTCCTGACCTCAGTCCTGACCCCTGACCTCAGTCCTGACCCCTGACCTCAGTCCTGACCTCAGTCCTGACTCCTGCCTCAGTTATTTGGTGTAAGTGATGTGTTTCTCACAGCAGATGAAGGTCCACAGGTAAAGTCCCATGGGGCCTTGCAGCATCTCGTAGGGTCGACCGAAGGCGTTGACAAAGAAGAAGCCGGTGGCCACGGAGGAGAAGAGGATGACGACACCGCAGAAGAAGATGATAGTGACATGGAGGGCTGTGGGGATGACGCTCTGCAGGTCTGGAAAGACTGAGACAGGAAGAAGAGAAAGACGAGTGAAACCTGTAGAAGACGTCTCCTTAGCAACACAATGACATCATCAGAATGTCAGCTTCACTTCAACGTTCCCACTTCGTCTGATTAAAGTCTGAACGTCCTGTAAACTAATACACTTTCAAACCTAGATCAACTTCATCTGTTCACAGAGGAGGATTGTTTACAGTGTGCTGTCCTGAGGACAGAGCAGCTTTGTCTCTTCGTCCAATCAGCTGAGACCTCGTTACTGAGGAGACCTGCTCCGACCCGGCAGCCTCACAGTCCTGGACCTGGACCTGGATCTGGACCTGGATCTGGACCTGGATCTGGATCTGGATCTGGACCTGGATCTGACTCACTGATTAACTGTTTGTTTGTAGTACTATTAATTGATGATTGACAGATCTAATAAATAAAAATAAGCAATAGGAAACATTGATAATTATCAATGGAGTAAACAGCGCCATCAGTGACGTCAGACATGAGAATGACTGATCCAGGGTCAGGTCCTCTTGTCGTGTCTCCTGCTCATCGATAGATTCTTTAGTCTCCACACAGGAACTCACAGTAGAACCGGGACGCTCGGCCCCCCAGGCCGCACTGCTTCAGCCTCTGTCCGGTGAACAGTCCGTAGCTCAGCTCTCCCAGGAACTTGTCCAGTTCGGGTCCGGTCGCGTTCACCAGCTCGGCCCCGGTCCGGCACAGCGCGGTCCCGCGGATCCACAGAGGAAGACCCGTCACCACAGCCGCCGTGAGCGCGCAGCACAGACCGAGGACACCGGAGACCGAGAAGAAGACCCGTCTGTTACCGGAGGACATGATGAAGGGAGCGAGAGAGAGGGAGGGGGAGGAGAGGGGGGGTATCTCTTAAACAACAGAGATGACGTCCAGGTCACCATGGTAACAAGGGGTTAAATTACAGGGGGGGACTCAGTCAGTGTGAGTGTGTGTGTGTGTGTGAGTGTGTGTGAGTGTGAGTGTGACATCATTGTGTTGTTCTAGTTTACAAACTCACTTTAATCTCCGTCCAGTGTTTCACAAGCAGAGTGAACACAATTTGTCAACGTCAACAATGACCCCCCCCCCCCCATGCACATGCAAGTTAGTCATGGAGTTCCACAAGGTTCTGTCCTTGGACCGATACTCTTCACCTTATATATGCTCTCTTAGACAACATCATCAGAAAGCTCCACAGACTCTTCCATTGTTACGCAGACGACACCCAGCTGTACATTTCTCTGAAGCCTGATGAATCTAATCACTTAGTTCAACTTCAGGAACGTCTCAAGAACATCAAGGCCTGGATGAGCCAGAACTTCTTACTTCTAATTCAGACTGAGGTCGTTGTCACTGACCCTCAACATCTCAGAGAATCACTGTCTGAACAGAGTCACCTTGGTGTCAGTTTGTCCTCCAGCTCCACTGTGAGGAACCTTGAGTTATGTTGGACCAGGACATCTGACCAACACATAGAACAAGTCTCTAGGACAGCTTTCTTCCACCTGCACAATATTAAGAACATTAGAAACATCCTGTCTCAGAAGGACGCTGAGAAACTCGTCCATTTGTTCTCTAGACTAGATTAACTCTTTATTATCAGGACGTCACAGGAAGTCTGAGAAAAGTCTCCAGTGTGTGTTTGTGTGTGTGTCACATCACCAGAGAAAAGAATCAAATTAAAATATTTATTTCATGAATTGAAGTCAACTCAGTTAAAATCTTTTTACAAAGTGAAAAAAGTCAAACCAAAATAAAACCTGTGAAAATCAAAGTGTCTTTGTCGTTCTCTGAAAAACGGTGGAATGTCCTTTAAAAGCTTCAGACCCCACGGTCACATGATGCGCCGCCGCCATTACGTGTCCCGTTACATGACGTTTTCCCATGACTCGCCACCACCGCAGGAAAAACACACGAGAAGGAAAAAACATTAAACTGTACAAACATGAGCCCACATGGTTCACCTGTCCGCTCAGTGCACGGAGACACAGGATTGGACGGCACACCTGTCAGTCACAGCCTGAAGCCCCACCCTTTGAGGTCACAGTGTTGGATGAGCAGATACTGATCCGATATCGGTGTCGGACCCGGGACACGTGATCAGCTGCTGCTTTAGTACTTTAACATCTCACCTGGCTGCAGTGACATACAGGTGCACTCTGGGATATGGTTGGGTGTGGTTACAGGTGTGCTATGAACCAGGGGAAAAACATTTCTCGTCTTTTGACGTCATGGCAACACACATCTCATATATACATATATAAATATACATATATATATATATATATATACATATAAATATACATATATATACATATACATATATAAATAAATGTATATATGTATATATTTACAAGATATATCTGTACACATACATTTGATAGAGTTAAATTGTGACTGCTGACATCACAGTTTTAGTGTCGGTCACCTGTTCACCATGAAAAATGTCCCAGCATGCAACACTAACAGGATGAGGAGACGCCGTTACCACCTGACTGACCTTGTCCAATCACATCAGGACCTTTAGGAAACAGTTCAGCGAAGTTTGGAAAAATGATTTTTACTGTAAAAGGTTTAAAGAAGTTGGTTTCATATTTATCTCGTTTCACATGTTTTCACTCTGAAAACATTCAGTCAACTCCAGTTTATGTTCTGAAACTCAGGTTCTAGATTAAGTGGAAAGAAAAACATCTCTTAAGTTTTGGTGTGAAGTTTCAGAACAATGCTCGAGGTTCTTCTCTCCACAGACGACAGATCTGCTCATTGTGTTTGTCTAGAATGTTGTTACACAGAAACATGTATTTATACACATGTATAATATGTCTTTGTTCTTTTTAAAACTTGATTTTAATCATGAACATGTTTTGAAAAGTATGAATAATTTAAATGAGGGATGGGCAGGGCTGTCCACATACTATTGTCCATATACATCAGTCTCGACATTCAAACTTAATATTGATCCAATTTATCATCGTTGATAAAAACTAATCCAGATGCACGATATGATCACATGTGGCCGATCAAACAGGAAGTGACAGCGTCTCTAACATCTGTTCAACCTGACAACGTCCGTGAGAGCCGAGGAAAGTCAAAAGTAAACAGTCAAGTAAAAATGAGCCGGTGCAAAGTAACATGTCTGATGAGCCTGTGAGTCAGAGCTGAGGGCTGAACCAGATCCAGATCCAGATCGAGTTCTGGTTTAAGGTTAAACTCTGGATCTGATGGAGACTAAAAACAGAGCTGAATGATTACAGCAACATGTGAGCTAATGTTAGCACTGAGATACTTTTGCCTCGTACCACTATCAAGTAGATCAAGTTTAGCTAACGGCTAACTCTAAAGCTATCTTTAATGTTTCATATAAGCAGCATTTTCAGCTTCTGTCCACCTGTTCACTACATTTCAATTTAAGAGATGTTAACATGTCTCAACTCACTTTATCACTAGGAACTGACATTAGCATCAATCTATGTTAGAATGATTAGATAAAGTTTAAATTACAGATTTTATTATTACTGGCTAATGTTTACGAGCTTAAGTTACAAACTAGCTTTTCAATGTTCGCTAACCTTAGAGCATTTCAAACCAGCAAATGTTTTATATTAAAAATGTTAGATATCTGATACTTGTTTTATCTATATAAAATACTGTCAGCCGTGAAGTGCATTAGCTTCAACTTTAAACTAGGTTCATAATGATAGCTACTTTTTACATTACAGTTTTACGTTGACTATTGCTAGTTAGCAATGTTAGTCGCTAAACAATCTTTATTGTGGTTAGCTGACATTAGCAATGAATTCAAATCTGATGCTTTCAGCTAAAAGGTATTTAAGGTTTAGTATTATTAAGATGCGTTAAGATCCAAACCTTTAGCTTTGGTTAGCAGTGAGCTACATTAGTGACATTTGTAAACTGTGCTTCAAGGTTAGCTATCGTGAGCAATTAGCTACACTAGCTCAATGTGCAAACTCACTTAGTTAGTGTATTTGTTTTTTATTTAACTTTAGGTTCTAACGTCGATTGGTTTTGAGTCTTATAAACAGGATTTCTCACTTGAACATAATAACATCTGGATTCAACTTTTTGGAACCATAAATACATAAGTTAAATAAGATTAAATGGTCAATAATTTCAGCTAAAATAATAAAAACGTTGGTAGGTGTGTAATAGTGTTTAAGTGACTGGCAGCTCAGCCAATCACAACTCAGGATATTCAAAATAAATTCATCAGTTAGCATTAAGGAATCTTTTCACTCTTTTCCAAGTGGAAAAAAATAAAAGACTTTTCTTTAAAGTTGAAACTAAATTTAAAAACACAAAAAGTTAAAAAACAAAAGAAAGATGTCTGATGCAGAAAAGTGAGAATATTTAATAGACAGGATTTCTGCTGCTCGTGGAATATCACAAATTTGAAACGTGTTCCCGTGGAAAGCAGCTGCCATGTCATTAAAGTTCTCACTTTTCATGGTAATTTGTTCTCTGTGGTGACGACGACTTCAGCTCGTCTGTCTCATCGAGACGGAGACGTCTGATCGTTCAGCTCGTTTCACGTCTCCATCAGATCAACTGTTTTCATCTACAACTCATGTTCAAGTTTCCTGAGGCTGACGGAGCGCGATGCTAATGACGAGGAGGAGGATGGTGGTGGTGTTAGCGTTGCCGACTTGGCGTCACAAGGTGCTGGTGGGGTTCATGATGTTGTTGTGGTTGCCATGGTGATGGTGTGTCGGGGAGGGGCGAGGTCGAGCAGAGCACTGACGGTCCCGGCCACTTGGGGGAGCCCTTGATCTTCCAGAATGTGAAGAGGAAGACACAACTGACTCTACAGAGAAAGACACCACAGAAGAAGAAGAAGATGGGGGGGGGGGGATGAATAAATTAAAATTAAAATAAATGAACGAATAAAATGGTATAAATCATGGCAACAGAAAATATAGAGCAAATACATCAACTAAAAAAATCATGAGAAGTGATGGAGGAAAGAAAAGAGACAGAAGATGCTCAGTTTGATGCTGTATCTGAGGGGACACACTGTCTCTGAGTGAGGGGACACACTGTCTCTGAGGGGACACACTAAAAACATAAATAAATAAAACATTTCCTTTAAGTTTGAGTCACAGATGAGTCTTAGTTATTTATATGAACAGATCATCATCATCATCATTTTGTATAAAAAGTAAAGTCAAGTTTTCAACATTTGTCTTTTATTTCCAACCCCAAACGAGTGTCTGATTCCACTGCAGGAACCGGAACCCGGATTTTGTCTTGTGTTTTACAGAGCATCACATAACGTTCTTTAACATGGTGGGATAGAGTGTTACGCTTAGCGGGGCGCGTTAGCTTTGGCGAAGGCAACAACAGATGTTGAGTTATGATTCTCTAAGTTCCTGCAGTGGAACGAAGGACACGTGTCAACACTGAAACGCTTCAGCACTTCTCATGATAAAGGTCAAGTGCTTTATATTGTTGAAATGTATATTCATGACTCATCAGCGTAGTTTCTCCAACACTGTTGGTATCAGAGGAAGTCGACAAGTAGAAGACATGGGGGGGGACTCAGACAGGCACACAATCGTAAGGCACAGGGGCGGTGCTTCAACAGGCAGGTAACAAGCTTCAAGGTAAATCTCCAAGTGTGGGGATTGTCTAGTTTTACACGATCACATGATCCTCCACAGCTTAAAAGAATCTCTAAACATCGAGGAGGGAATGGACATATGGCAAACTCAGCAGAAACAAAGACACTGCTTTGGCTTGTTCTTGGGTGTCGAGCCCTAAAACGTCCCAGATCAAGGCCAATGAGTCCTAATTAAAAGGTCCAAGTAAAAATGTAGGTTTAAAGATCCCAGAACAACCATTGCCAGTGTTGAACTTTAGGTCCAAACAAAGTCTGTGTGTGTCTCTGGCTCTGCAACCTTATCGGCTGCCGTGGAGTAGATTCAAAGAATCTATTGTCAGGTTTGGGGATGGTAGCAGAACATTTCCAGTCAAAATACTTGATTCCAAATGAAGTCAGAAGTCAATTGTGATTCAAAGTCAAAGCTAAGTCCAGAAGGTGCTTGGAGTGAAGTCACTGCTTGTTTGCTTTGACAGGAACCAGTCGATTCAGGAATCTCCTAGACACCTTTCAGTGGAAGACTCTGTGTACATCTAAGTGATAGGAGACCCCAAGATCAGACCCAGAACACACTGGAGATGTCTCATCTGTCCAGGGAACACCTCAGGATCCCTGGGTCTGGGCCGCTGGGTTTACTTAACTCAACCTAGGTGAGCAGCAGACAGAAGATGAATGAAGGGATCACACTTGAGTTGTGTCCAAATTCATCAGACAAATTGTTGAGAGCAAGTCACGTGTGTCTACTCAGTTGACACAGCAAGGATTTTAATACCTGAAGGATGATTTGATGTGAGAATGATCTCTGAAGGGATTTTAATTTGATAACTTCAGATTAAAAGCTTCAGAACAGCCACCGCTGAGTTTAAACATCAAACATGTCACTCAACTTTGTTTAGGGCATTTTTCACTGGAAAGTCTTCAAACTAAGTTTTTCCTCCATACAGGTATGATGGTTCTTAACATGTTGGTTTTAGCTGGGATCCATTTCTCTCACTCAATCTAATCATACGTGAATCAGAGGCTCTGGTTGCCACGGCTCCACGCTCACCACTGCACTGACTCTGACTCCACATGACGTCAAAAGCACAAGGTGAAATGTTGGTATCTATGGTTGAGACAAAGAAGGGGATTGATGAGCAGCCACGTTAGGGTTCACCAGAGAGAGGCGGAGCTCAGACATTTAAAGGGAACTGATGTTCCTTCAAGCCCGCTGATGTGGTTCATTGACTGATTGTTGAGCGGATGTTTCATGAGGGCCATGAGAACCAAGGACTGACCTCCAACACCCTGGAGCAGTGATATAGCTCATCTGACCTGGGAACGCTTGAAGGAAAAGCTGCAGGATGAGAGAGGGACGTCTGGGACAGAACTAGATGGATGATAAAAGTAGCCTCCAGTTTATTTCCCTCTTGATTCTTTAAATGTTGTGCTGTGAATCTTGTATTGATGGATTGTTGTGCTGAGATGTTTGTGTCATCAGATATGTGTCTGGAAACATTATCGTAGATCTGTGGATGGTTTGCTCTCAGGTTCAGACGTTTGGTGTCAGGTGGACGTAGATCACACACAGCACCAACATGATTGACAGGTAGAAGAGGGCGAAGCCAGCCAACTGGACCCGAGGGGAGGGGCTGGTCGGGGGGTGGGCCACAGAGAGCAACATGCCCACTGTCCCATAAACCCCACCCCCTTTCCCCTCCAGGACCTCCCCCACCGAACAAAGACTGTCCTGAGGGTTTGTGTCAGGGTGAGATGGACACGGTGACGAAGGAGTGAGACGGACAGAAGAAAAAAAGGATTCATGAAAGGCGGGAAGATGGAAGAGAAGAAAGAAAGTTGTTAGTTGAGGAAAATTAGCTTTTTTTTTTAAACCAAGAAAAGAGACAAGGAGCAGACAGTGACGTCACAGTCAGTTATACCTCATGCATCAACCCACTGTGACGTCAAATACTGACACACTGCTACTGACGTCACAAGTTGGTTTATGAGCTGCGTTTTGACATTTTGTCCAGCGCCATCTTGTTTTTTGAAAACCAGATGTAATCATATTTGGACAAGGTGATGAAATGTTTACTGACGTTATAAATCAAGTGATTTACTCTGGACCCGGAGTCTGTGTATAAACAGTCAATAAATGGAACTGACGGGGATGCCATGACCATGTGAACACAGATCGAGAGGCATTGATAAACGTCATCCCATCTCTCTCCCTTTTCTCCTCCATCCCTTCCTCTGCTTCTGATGGAATGAGGCAGGACTCCTCAAACAATCACCTGAGATAAAAACCTCAGCGACATTACTGTGAATCTGTGACATCAGGGTTCACTACCTATTTTTATTTCCTTCTGCAGGATTTCCAATTATTAATTAATTACTTTTGGGAGAAATTGAATATAAAATAATCCTTGTGATGTTTTCACTGGTGTGTTTCATCTAAATTGTATGAATTGTAGTTTTCTTGACCATAGAATTATCCTTTTATATTTAATACTTTATATTTACATGGGGGGGGGGGGGGGTTCTCTCTGTGGAGGCTGACGTGTTTTTTAATGTCGATCAAACTTGACAAACTAAAACTGAACTTCACCACAGGTTCTATTTCATGTTGGGAAGAGGGGGTGAGGTGAGGAGTATCCAGCTGCAACATGAAACTTCACCTCTAGATGTCACTAAATTCTACACACTGAACTTTTAAGACTTGACCTGAAGTCAAGTGAGTGGACATGTCAAGCTCAGAGTGTGTGTGTGTGTGTGTTACCTGTGGGACTCCGATCCTGCGACATGCCTCCAAGAAGTTTTCTACGTTTCGTCGACATTTGGCCATGGTGAGTTTAGGCTGCAGGACACAGTTCATGTTATTGTTATAACCACCAGCAGCAGCAGAGGGCGCTTTCTGCTTGTTACTGAAAATCATCTGTACAATCACAGCTCACCACAGCAGGGGAGGGGACGTGGATGCTGGGGACGGACCGCGGTCTCACATGATTAGCCAGGTGACACAGCACCACGCCATCAGTCAGAGCTGCTCCCAGGTCGCTTGGCAACGACACTTTGAGACGAGCCTCGATGTTCTGGACCGACAGACACACAGACAGACAGAGGTTTACATGCGTGTCACATGACGCCGATGCGTGACACACAGGTTGTGTTGTGTTAATGTACAATTCTGAACATTGTAACTACTGGCTACACTGCCCCCACGATTTCCTGTGGTATTGCCCTGTTTCATTTGTTTCGTCTGTGTCTGTAAACTTTCGAAAGACGAGCACAAAATGAACGCAGAGCACAAACAGAAGGTTCCGTCCGTTTCTAATGTTGAACCTTCAGTTGAAACCATCAGGTGTTAAACAACAGGTCAGGTGACTTAAGTTCAGGTGGAGGACAGGTGAGAACAGACCTTTCTGAGCTGATCCACCAGCTCAGCATCTTCTCCAACCAGAGGCGGAGCAGCAGAAGCCTCCTCCTGGTTCTGAGGAGGAGGAGCAGCAGCAGCATCATCCCCTGCAGGACGGAGAAGGAACAGCAGGAGTCAACACTTCAGATAGTTGACACGTGGTCTCCTTGTGTAATAATGCTTTTATCAGCTCAACCCTGTATTGCACAATCAAGTTACATGGATATTTTCTTTTTGTGACGTTGCATTAATATATAAATAGTTATATGACCATAAAATAACTATTCACATTTGGGCCTCGAAGCAGTTTCTGTCTGCATGAGACGGCCACATCACAATACTACAACTAATCTATAGATACCAGGATGGGTTCAATCTCATGTTATTCATCAGTAACACAGCCTCTGATTGGTCGACAAATCAGGAACAAAGCCTTGTTAGGCCTGATTAGTTGACAGACTCAACCCAAGGCATTGTGGGATGGTTGGTTAACCGCTAACAACCATGCTAAAATCAACAATGACTGTTTTTAACTTGGAAATGGGAAAATCATCCCAGAAAACATCCAGTATTTGATGTGTCATCATGGATAATGTCTCCTAAAAGACAGTAAAGTTCAAGGCTGGATTAAACACTAAGGGATACAATCACCATGGAGGGATATTTATTGGATTCCACCAATCTGAGCAAAAACAAGTCTCTAGAGTGCATCGTTTCTGAGATATTTCGTCATATGGGTGCTAAATTGTGAGGGTTAAAAGTTTCTTACCTTTCCTCCTTTCTTCTTTCAGACCGAGGCGAAACAGGAAGCTCTCTGGCCTTAGACTGGCTGTTCGACAGGAAGTCCCGCCCCCTGAGCTGGGGTAAGAAGGTGATTGATTGGCTGGAAGAAAAAACTGAATCAGTCACTGTCCGTGAAAAAGGACATAAAAATCAGAGTCACGTTTGTGATAACTTACCTGTAGGAGACAGAGTTGCTCTGTCTTCACCCTGCAGAGACAAGACAGGACAGATTCACACCTGAACATATCTGAGATACCTGTACACGCCTGGAAATACCTGAGTTACCTGAACACCCCTGAACATATCTGACAGTTACCTAGACACACCTGAACAAATGTGATGACACCTTTAAGTTAAACGAAGTTTAATCTGAAGTTTCTGATTGACGTCTAAACTCTACTCATAATCTGTGTTCAGAGAAAATGAACTGAACAAACAAGATGAAAAGATTTAAGTTTTTAAAGCCAGTAACCATGGAAACAGAGTGAGGGGTTAGGGCCGCAGGGTGCAGTACCTGCAGTGGACAGGAGGTGGCGTTAGCAGAAGCATGAGAGCAAAAGCTGTCTACAGACGCCCCAGTCACAGACTAACAGACAACAAAGAGACAAACGCAGGGAGTGACAGACACCACAAGATGAAGTTTGAACAGAAAGGAAAAAGAAGTCTGTCGTCTCACATGGTGTCAGGTCAGGTCACATGGTACAGATCACACCTACAGGTCTTTAATGACTCAAGTGGACACCTGAAGTCCACATCGGTCTCACACCTGGTCAGCTGAGGAGGCTCCTGCTCTGTGACCAAGGAAAAGTATGTGGACACGTGATGTGTCAGAGATCTGAGCTCAGGTGAGTCCTCCATGTTTCACACCTGAACCATGAAACTGGAGATCACACCACCACAGGTGTGAGACAGAACCTGAGAAACATTAAATGAGTTCACACAGAAAGAAGCTGGTCTGTGTCACACCTGTCTGTGGGAACCAGGTCGTCTCTTTATAGTGTTTGTATTAAAGTCAGATTCAAACACCAGGACACACTGAGAGACAGACAGGTAGAGAGAGACAGTCAGAAAGAGAGTGGGGGAGAGAGATACAGTAAGAGAAAGTCAGAAAGAGAGAGAGACACAGTCAGAAAGAGAGGGGGACAGGTAGAGAAGGACACAGTCAGAAAGAGAGCGAGACAGGTAGAGAAGGACAGTCAGAGAGACACAGGTAGAGAGAGGGAGGGAGTGATGAAAATAAAAAAGATAAATATAAAATCATATTTGATGCAAGAAAGAGAAATAAAAGTGAGGACGAAGAGAAGAAGGAGTTAATACAGGAAACAGATTTGATCTCAAGATAAGATTCAGATTAAAGTGACTGTTATTAAATTATTAATATGAAGATTAAAGATGAGTCACAACACAAAGTCAGTGTTAAACATCAAGTTAAATATAAACACGTGTTCAATCCACAGCATCAGACCTGAAAGAGGTTAGTTTACAGACAGACAGGTAGAGACAGACAGACAGACAGACAGGTAGAGACAGACAGGTAGAGACAGACAGACAGACAGACAGACAGACAGACAGACAGACAGACAGGTAGAGACAGACAGACAGAGACAGACAGACAGACAGACAGACAGACAGACAGACAGGTAGAGACAGACAGACAGACAGACAGACAGACAGACAGGTAGAGACAGACAGACAGACAGGTAGAGACGGACAGACAGACAGACAGAGACAGACAGACAGACAGACAGACAGACAGACAGACAGACAGACAGACAGAGACAGACAGACAGACAGACAGACAGACAGACAGAGACAGACAGACAGACAGACAGAGACAGACAGACAGGTGTGTTCCTGCTGATGAGAGTTATCAGGTCGGATTAAAGAGGAAGCTGTGTCACATGCTAAGAGACAAACTTCTGAACTGTGACATGTCAACAGCTGACTGCAGTGAGGGGCTTTTATTGTGAAACAGGAAGTGAGTTGTTCAGTGCAGTTGTTGCTAAGGAAATGACTCTGACTGATGGTGGGTTGTGGACTGATAAAGAGGCTTTTAATTTGTAGGTCAGTTAGTAGACTTTTTAGGGGCAGGGCCAAACTCTTACCATGAAAAGGGCGGAGTCATCTGTGTGGGTGCAGCGTCTGGAGGGGTAAACGGTCTGAACACACACATTAACACACATTAACATACGCGGGTGTGATGCGCAGGTGAACAGGTGAGCTGAGGATGGAGTGTGGTCTAGATGGAGAGGGGAGGGGCTAAAATGTCCAAATTCCTACAGACCAATGAGGAGTCAGGAATGTTCGTTGATATGAACTCTTCACGTGAACGCGACATGACAGCTGCACTTGCAGGAAGTGGACACAGTCCTAGAGGTTCACATCTACCTCTGACATTCATGAACTGACGGACGCTGTGAGCAAGTGTGGAGCTGATGTCACTTCACATCTCTATCAGACATGTTCTCATGTACAAATACTTCAAACTGTTTCTTCTAATGTAGTGAATCTGTTGATGTGTTCAGTTCATCAGCATCTATTGTCCTCACACACAGACACACAGACTCACCTCACTGTCTGGACTGGACTTTGTTGGACTCTGAGCTGCTTTATACTGAAAAACAACAACATCAGTGAGATGTTACTGTTTATATATGAACATTTTATTAATTATAGACAGACAATAATCAACGATTCATCCATTTCTACAGAAAGATGCTTTTTAAAGTTGTAACCAAACAAAAAAGTTGAAGATGTCGACTGTTGAATTTAAACAGGAACTGGACAGATAAGACTTTTATTTTGACAGTGGTCAGTATTGTGGTCTGTGGTTGTTTGAAGTGGTCTTACCTTGGTGTGACTTGCGACAGAGCGGTTCTTCTGTCTCTCCTCGTCGTACCTCAGAGCGGCGAGCTGAGCCTCCCTCCTTATTCGCTCCACCCCTCCTCTCTGGGGGGTGAGCAGAGGAGACGGGAAGGAGGGGAAGTGAGTCAGCAGCAGTTTGAATTACTGAGGTTCAGTATCAGACAGAAGAAGGAGGTGTTACCTGAGTTTGAGTGGTAGAGGGTGCAGTGACACCATCGACCACACTCCTGAGAGAGAGACAGAGAGAAACAGTGTGAGAGGGAGAGAGAAAGAGGGAGAGAGAGGATGTTAGAGAACACACAGACACGAATAAATCTGGGTGCATGAGGGCTGGGCAATAAGACGAGAAAGATAATTATTGTGAACTAACTTTTCCTCGATAGAAATATAAGACAAGTCGATAGAACGCATCCATGTTTTGACAGACAACAGGAACAGCGCTGAACCAATAACGTGGCTGAAATAGAGTTACAGCGACGTCAGGTTAATGCACACAGAGCGCAGCAGCAGCACACGTGTTAATGTTTGGGCTCCTGCAGCCGTTCACACCAGCACATCAGCAGAGGAGAGAAAGAGAAAATGAGACAGAGAAGGTTAAAGCTCCAGTGTGTACGATTCAGGTGAAGGGATTTATTTAATGTAGAATAATCCTCCTGAAGTTTTCACTAGTTTGTTTCATCTAAATTGTTTGAATTGTAGTTTTCTTTACCCCAGAAAATGGACGGAGGGGGGGGTTCAGGTGCAACATGACACTTCAACACTAGATATCACTAAATTCTACACACTGTACCTTTAAACTGGAGCAACAGCGTTACTGAAGAAGACAATGGACAGAGGGTCAAAAGACGAGGTGTTGTGGCTGTTTAAAGTCCGACAAGAAGCAGACTTATCATTTACTGCAAAGTGATGTTCCCACAAAGAGCTGATACCACTGATCTTATACGAAGCAGCAGGAATAGTTTGATTTATATCGTGATAAACAAACATCAATATCAACTGATAATTTTTGAGGTAAGATTTATTTCCATTTTGTGTACAGTATAGTGTGTGTGTGTGTGTGTGTGTGTGTTTGTGTGTGTGTGTGTACCTGTTGAGTCTTCTCGTGTCCTCCGTCCTGGACGAATTGGATTTGACTGGAGAACCCTGGACACAGACAGAAAGTGAGTGAGGGTTTCCAAAATAAAGTTCATGTCTGCTGCCTAAAGATCCACCCAATCTGTTGATTGACAGTCTCATCCATCATCACGGGACCAATTCAAGAGCAGCTCTCAGAATCTGCGCAGTGACATGATGCTCGTACCTCTCTGGTGATGCGTCTCTCGATGTACGCCATGAATTGAGAGCTCAGACTGGAGGTGTCCCCGCCACCTCCGCCTCGACTCCGCCCCTCCTCCTCCTCCTCCCCCACACAGCTGTCGATGAAGTCGATCTGCTCCAGCTCCGCATCTGGTCAACACATTGATCACATCCATCAGTTTTAGTTTGTTCTCAGTTTTCATGAAAATTTTTGATCTCAGATAAGTTCATATCTAATTTACATTAAGTCACTGATGACAAGAGTCAGACTTTCAGAATAAAAGCAGCACTTTAGCTTATTTTCCGAAGGAAGTGGTCATCCATCTGACGTCCATCTTTGTTTATAGTGTTTTGCGTAGACGTGTGATGAACAGAAACTCACATGTTCCATTAGGCAGCAGTGCTCCTCCTCTCGTTCGCGGGTCTCGGCCGGTCTCGGCCACTCTCTGTGGAAACTCCGACAGTTCCTCTGTGGGCTGAGTACACAGACAGGAAGTGAGGTCAAACACAGACAGGAAGCAGAGAGCAGTTGGGGGTATGTGTATATGTGTTTATCTGACCTCGTTCCCCGACCACCGTTTGTCTCCACTGTCGACGCTGTTGAATCCTGAGTCAAGTGCTCCGTATGGACGTCCTGGGTACAGCTCATCCACACTGACACACACAGACACAGTCAGAACATGTGAACATGCAAACAGCAACATGTTTGTGTGTGAGTGTGTGACCAGTTCACACCAGGAGCTGAAGGTCAGAGGTCGCCTGTCGTAGTCTGGGAGATCAGGGGTCGTCTTACTGGCCTCCAGGTTCAGGTACTTAAATATGTGGACCTTACCTTTAATACAGATCTGCAGGGACAAACAGGATGTGACATCACAGTCTCGTAACCAACAGAAAGTCAAACACACCGCTGCCTCCAGCTGGACGAGGGCCGTGACGACACTGTCGCTCACCGTACCTGTGCAGGAGGCGTCTGCAGTGGGTTGTTGTCGAGGACGATGGTCTGCAGATGTGTGAGTCGTCGGTAACAGACAGGGATGGACGTCACTTTGTTACAAGAGAAATCCAGACGCACCAGAGGGAGCTCCGCCAACTCTGAAAACAACAACACAACTCACAGGTAGACACAACATTCATTTTTATACAAGCTTCCACTCTGTGTGAGGGTGTGTGTGTACCTGGCGGCAGTCTGACCAGGTGGTTCCTCCTGATGTTCAGGTCTCGTAGCGCCTCCAGCTGACCCATCTGAGACGGTAACATCTGGATCTCGTTACAGCTCACATCCTGCAGAGGGCAGTCCACACAAACATCAGAGTGATGATATATACATATTCATCTTCACACCGATGATGACACAGAACCTTTCCTCTTTATTCCAGATTGTGATCTTTCAGTTTGAGAGCAGGACTTTGTGATGTCACAGATGTTGTAATGCTTTCTCTCTTAACCCTGCATTCACACAGCTCCTGCTTGTGCTTGGATTTCAAACTGTGTGTTTGCACTCAGATATTTTTCCTGTTCTCCAGCATTAAGTCTTATCTTGTCATCTTTTAAAACAGAACCCTAGGTGTAGTGATGACAAGTGAAACAGTCCCGACCTAGTTTTGGGTATGTTAGCTTTATGTCTTTGAGAGTCCTGTAAAGGGGGTTACTTTAACCAGACAGACAGGTAGACAGACAGAAAGACAGACAGGAAGACAAACCAGCTCAGTGAGATGTCTCAGTTGCCCAACTTCTTCTGGCAGTGAAACCAGTTTGTTGTTGCAGGCGATCAAAACCTTCAGAGGAAGACTGCAGATGACCACAGGGAGGACAGACAGCTGGTTACGACTGAGAGAGAGACAGACAGAGAGAGAGACAGACAGAGAGAGAGAGAGAGAGAGAGAGAGAGAGAGAGAGAGAGAGAGAGAGAGAGAGAGAGAGAGAGAGAGACAGGTAGTAAGTTTCTTTCTCCAGTATGACAATAAAGACACATGTGCTCTGCTTCTGCTCAAACTGTGTGCTTGCACTCAGATAGACTGTTACTCGCACGGATTTCCTGCTCCAGCTTCAGCCCTTCTCCGCACTCGGGCTGCTGTCTGTCCGCTCGTGAATCGTCTGCTCTCAGAGTTCTCCTGTGCGCTTGGAATGTTTTATGCAACAACCCTGTGAAAAATTCCCCAACCAATAGAAAGACAGGTGTAGTGTTGACCACCAATCACAGAAGTCCTCTGTAGACCCGACCATCTCATTTGGGTCCTAAGGATTCAGCCCCTGGACTGAGACACAGCTACACACGTATGCGTATGTATGTGTGTGTGTGTTGGGTCTATGTTCGGCAGCAGATGAACGTGGTTCTGTAGTGTGTGTGTGTGTGTGTGTGTGTGTGTGTGTGTTACCTGAGGTTCAGGAAGGTCAGGGCCTGCAGGTTGAGCAGACTGTCGGGCAGAGACCTCAGACAGTTCTGATAAAGGTTCAAACTCTCCAGAGACACAAAGAGACAAACGTCCAGAGGAAGCTCCGACAGACGGTTACGAGACAGATCTATAGAGAGAGACACATCAGGTCATCACATCACTGACCAATCAGAGCTGGACATCTACAAAAGGTCCAAGCCACACCAGCTTCAAGGCTGCATCCACACATCAATCACTGTTGCTATGGTTACGCCTGGTGGAGTTTTCAAGGCTCTAAATCAGAGACGTATCATCACCAGTGTAGGTGAGCGTTCATGTGACGTGTGTTTTCAGGTGTGTTGATGTGGGCGGAGCCTGGCGTTAACAGTCACATCTCTGAGGATGAAAACTGCTTCTTTGTTTAATAAAGAATATAAATGACTCATCACTGAGTCTAACTGTGTCCTTGATAAAGAATTTGCAGTTGTTGTGATTAACTGACATGTAGAGACACACTGTGGCATCATAGGCTCATTGCAGTTCCATAGCTGACCACTGATTTGAAAGCCTGGGAATTGTGTGGCGCTGCGTCGTGCTCTGCCCACATGAATACTTAACATTCAGTGTAGAAGAAATCAGCATGGGAACCCTTGAGTGTGAGAGTGATCACAGTATAAACTTGTGACTGAGTCTAAATATAGAAACCAAACCTCCAACAAGAGTCTGTGTGTTTATCTGAGGGTCGTTATCCAATCAGATCACTGCTCACTGAGTCACATAACGTGTCACTACAGGAGTCAACAAAAATTCCTCTAATCTTGTCTTTGATTTTATGAATTGTTTTAACTTCTCTTCTTCTGCTTGGTTTATTGGCAGTGGCAGCCAACGTCAAGTTGCATTACTGCCAACTACTGGATCAGCTTATACTTTTCCATAAACACTTGCAAAGTAATCTTGCCTACAAATACTTCCTCTCTACAGCCGCTCCTAACATCCTGATGACTGCACAGCAACATCAGGGCATCAACACCTGGCTGGCAGGATGTGCACATCACCATGGTAACATCTATTTCCTGTTATACAGCTGTGATCCCCCCCCACACACAGGTGTGATGACGTGCTTTAATTCAGGAAGTTCTTCCATGTCCTGTTTTAGAAACAAGTCGTTTTTTCAAGTTGATAGTAACTATAGCTCAGACTTGCACAGAATTACAGATAATCTCCTGACATGATCCTGACATGTTGCTGACGTGTTCCTCACATGTTCTGTAAGTGAGAACAAATGTCTGAATCAGTGCCTCTGGACATTTTCTGGATCTTCTCCTACAGCCTCCTGGTAGGTTTCTAACACGTGACGGACGTGAAACTGAAGAACACAAATGTCTCAGGATGAAGAAGAGGAGCCGTACATGTAGAGGACGAAGACGCCCACTTTGAAAGACGAGGAGGTTCCAGATGTTCCTGCTGCTCTACAGGCTCCACCCCTCACCTGAATGTCCCCACATGTTCCTGTTGTTGTGAACGAGTCGACAATCTGCTGCACACACTGACTCCACAACATGACTACACAACATGACTACACACACTGACTCCACAACATGACTCCACAACATGACTACACACACTGACTCCACAACACGTCTACACAACATGTCTACACAACATGTCTACACAACACGTCCACACAACACGTCCACACAACATGTCCACACAACATGTCCACACAACATGACTACACAACATGTCCACACAACATGTCCACACAACACGTCTACACAACATGTCCACACAACATGTCTACACAACATGTCCACACAACACGTCTACACAACATGACTACACAACATGACTCCACAACATGACTACACAACATGTCCACACAACATGTCCACACAACACGTCTACACAACATGTCCACACAACATGACTACACAACATGTCCACACAACACGTCCACACAACATGACTACACATACTGACTCCACAACATGTCTACACAACATGTCCACACAACATGTCTACACAACATGTCCACACAACACGTCTACACAACATGACTACACAACATTTTAAACAGTTCGTGTCTGAAAACAGTTTATCAGACACTGACACAACTCCATGTTCATCTGATCACATGATCGCTACCTGTGTGTGTGTGACATCATACTTTGTCATACTTTGTCCATCACACACACAGGTTTCCTCCTCAGGCTCGTGTGGGCGGAGCCGCCTCGTCCCTTCATCACGTCAACAAAACAAAGACAGGTGTGTGTTAACCTGTGAAACTCATCTGACGTCACACAGAACCAGCCCGGACTCTTCCGGTCTGCGCGGTGAGACAGAATCGAATCCGCTCCTGAACAGAGACTAGCCGCGTGCTAACAGCAGCATGTTTACCTTTATCAGAGCAAAACTCACCTGGAGCTGGGTTAGCATGCTAGCTGGCTACACCCACCTCCTCCCGTTACCGAAGCTACAGGTGTAACGACCCAAAACACACGTTGACAAACTCTGAGGACTGAGTATTAAACTAGTTAAAGTTTAAATAAACCGCGCTAACTAGCTGAAGTTAGCTTGTGTTATTGTGGTGGGTGCTAATGTAGGACCAGACTGAGATTCATCCGATGTACTGATGTTTTAAAGTTTTCACGGTATAGTTTATAACTTTAAAACTTTATAACAACAGTGTGAATCATCAGTGAAACGCAGCAGTCCACTAAGGAACTTTTTGTCAGGGGTACAGTATTTATCATGACACCGGCCCTGGAGGCTTTTCCGGACCACTGAAGTTAGATTCTTACTTTCCCCTCAGAAAAGTTCATATACCCGGCTTTAAGTTTGTGTAACCAGCCGTCAGAGACACCGCGCCGGTGTACGCTCCCCGGGCTCTGCGTTCCACTCACCGGCCCTGGTGGTGTCCGTCAGGTCGTGGTTAGCGGCGCTCCGGGGGAACTCCTTCAGCTTCCTGCCGCTGAGGTTCAGACACCCGGTGGCCGAGGCTTCGTCCAGTGCCCGGTCCAGTGATCGGTTCCAGGGCGCCGGCCCCACCGTCCCCAGTCCGTTGTTGTTCCCAACCAAAACATTACCGGCGCCGCCTCCCACCGTGAAGCTGAGTCCGGTGTTGTCCGCAGACCCCAACAACACCGAGGCCGCCATTACACACTCCGGCTGTTAGCTTTCCGTGCTAACGGCTAACTCTCCTCTCCCACCCTAAACACAGCGGAGCATGCGCAGAGCGGAGCGGTGCACAGAGCACGTGACCACTGTTACTACTAAAGTATTACAGTTACGGTCAACAGTAGTACTGATACTACAAACAGTACCATTTATACTATATACAGTACAACTATAAACAGTAGTACTGATACTACAAACAGTACCATTTATACTATATACAGTACAACTATAAACAGTAGTACTGATACTACAAACTACCATTTATACTATATACAGTACAACTATAAACAGTAGTACTGATACTACAAACAGTACCATTTATACTATATACAGTACAACTATAGACAGTTGTACTGATACTACAAACAGTACCATTTATACTATATACAGTACAACTATAAACAGTAGTACTGATACTACAAACAGTACCATTTATACTATATACAGTACAACTATAAACAGTAGTACTGATACTACAAACAGTACCATTTATACTATATACAGTACAACTATAAACAGTTGTACTGATACTACAAACAGTACCATTTATACTATATACAGTACAACTATAGACAGTTGTACTTCTACTGCAAACAGTATGACTGATACTGCAAACAGTACTATTACTACTGCAAACAGAACTGATGGTACTTTCAAACAGTACTAGTGTAAATGCTACTACTATAAGCAGTACTATTAAAACCCTCAACAGTACTACTAGTACTGTAAACAGTATTACATTACAACATTTGTAGCACTACTAACACTTCCTTTATTAGTGCATACAGTACTATTGATAGAGATCTGAAACATGGTTGATAATCAATAATCACTCATATATTTATATTTATCACAGTAACGCACCACGATGAAGACTTACACTACATGTCCCACAATCCACCGCGCACTTTCCATATTGACGCATGCGCGCTGCGGCTGAGTCCAGGGCCGGGTAACATGGCGACTTACGTGGACATTCTGAAGAGCGAGTTTCCTGAGATCGACGCGGAGCTTTTCGATTATATCACAGGTGAGACACCGGGGACAGAGCCGCGGTGTGCGGCTCCAGTCCACTGGCACACACCGGCCTTCACTCGGCCTGTTAGCCGGGAACTGCGCCTCTGTAGCCACAGAGCTTATGAGCTAACACAGTTAGGCTAACAGCAGCCGGAACACCGGGCGGCACGACGTGGGCCGGTTAGCTCCACCGAAACCCGGGTCAGCGCGAGACTCAGAGCCGGTGCGAATGGACCAGACACGGAAGATCCACAGGAAGGAGAGTTAGAGACAATAATCCAGAAATGTTACAGGAAATAATCCAGAAGTGTTAGAGACAATAATCCAGAAGTGTTAGAGACAATAATCCAGAAGTGTTACAGGAAATAATCCAGAAGTGTTAGAGACAATAATCCAGAAGTGTTAGAGACAATAATCCAGAAGTGTTAGAGACAATAATCCAGAAGTGTTACAGGAAATAATCCAGAAGTGTTACAGGAAATAATCCAGAAATGTTAGAGACAATAATCTGATACTACAAACAGTGGAAATAATCCAGAGGTGTTAAACAAAATAATCCAGGAGTGTTAGAGGAAATAATCCAGAGGTGTTAAACAAAATAATCCAGGAGTGTTAGAGGAAATAATCCAGAGGTGTTAGAGGAAATAATCCAGAAGTGTTAAACAAAATAATCCAGAGGTGTTAGAGGAAATAATCCAGAAGTGTTAGAGGAAATAATCCAGAAGTGTTAGAGGAAATAATCCAGAAATGTTACAGGAAATAATCCAGAGGTGTTAGAGGAAATAATCCAGAAGTGTTAAACAAAATAATCCAGAGGTGTTAGAGGAAATAATCCAGAAGTGTTAGAGGAAATAATCCAGAAGTGTTAGAGGAAATAATCCAGAAATGTTACAGGAAATAATCCAGAGGTGTTAAACAAAATAATCCAGAGGTGTTAAACAAAATAATCCAGAGGTGTTAGAGGAAATAATCCAGAAGTGTTAAACAAAATAATCCAGAAGTGTTACAGGAAATAATCCAGAAATGTTAGAGGAAATAATCCAGAAGTGTTAAACAAAATAATCCAGGAGTGTTAGAGGAAATAATCCAGAGGTGTTAGAGGAAATAATCCAGAAGTGTTAAACAAAATAATCCAGAGGTGTTAGAGGAAATAATCCAGAAGTGTTAGAGGAAATAATCCAGAAATGTTACAGGAAATAATCCAGAGGTGTTAGAGGAAATAATCCAGAAGTGTTAAACAAAATAATCCAGAGGTGTTAGAGGAAATAATCCAGAAGTGTTAGAGGAAATAATCCAGAAGTGTTAGAGGAAATAATCCAGAAATGTTACAGGAAATAATCCAGAGGTGTTAGAGGAAATAATCCAGAAGTGTTAGAGGAAATAATCCAGAAATGTTACAGGAAATAATCCAGAGGTGTTAGAGGAAATAATCCAGAAGTGTTAAACAAAATAATCCAGAGGTGTTAGAGGAAATAATCCAGAAGTGTTAGAGGAAATAATCCAGAAGTGTTGAACAAAATAATCCAGAAGTGTTAGAGGAAATAATCCAGAAGTGTTAAACAAAATAATCCAGAAGTGTTACAGGAAATAATCCAGAAATGTTAGAGGAAATAATCCAGAAGTGTTAGAGGAAATAATCCAGAAATGTTAAACAAAATAATCCAGAAGTGTTAGAGACAATAATCCAGAAGTGTTAAACAAAATAATCCAGAAGTGTTAGAGAAAATAATCCAGAAGTGTTAGAGGAAATAATCCAGAGGTGTTAGAGGAAATAATCCAGAGGTGTTAAACAAAATAATCCAGAAGTGTTAGAGGAAATAATCCAGAAGTGTTAGAGGAAATAATCCAGAAGTGTTAGAGGAAATAATCCAGAGGTGTTAGAGGAAATAATCCAGAAGTGTTAGAGAAAATAATCTAGAAGTGTTACAGGAAATAATCCAGAAGTGTTAGAGGAAATAATCATTATTATATAAAATTATAATATTTTTATTGTTACAGGAAATACTCCAGGACCGTTACAGGGAATAGGCTTTAGAGGAAAAATGTGTATTGTTGAGGGGGTGGTTTCTGTTGTCAGTTGATCCCAACCACATAGAATGTAAATGATTTCCTGTGGCGTTCTGTCGAGCAGCGTGGGTGGATGAGTCTGCCAATGAACGAGCTGCAGAGGCTAATCAAGACAGCTGGTCAGACCTCTAGTGTGTGCGTATGTGTGTTTCAGGTGTCTTGGGCAGTGGCGGTGCTGACTTTGAGGATGGAGAGGAGGTGTACGACGCCGTCGGTGGCGTCCTACAGGAAGTGTCAGCTGACACTAAGAACGAGGATGACGTCAGAGACATCTGTCTCCAGATGTTCAACACTCTCAAACTGTGAGAAAGGACAGATGTGTGTTTTCTCTGTGTGGATTCATTTCACGCGGAAAAACAAAATCACGAGACAGACATCTTAACAATCAAATAATAATTTTAAAGGCAAAGTATATCATTGTTTCAGGTTGTGAGTTTAACAAGGAACGTTGTAACGTGGTCTGTTTCTCAGGAATAATCATCATGGTTCTCAGAGGCAGGTGTTGTTGGACGCTCCTGTTCAGCTCTCTCAGATCTCTTCAGACACTGGTCAGAATCACACCCACAGCTACCATCATCTCTGTGTAACATGAGTGTGAAGTGAAACAGTTTGTCAACATGTTTGTTTCAGATTCAACAGCCAAAGATGTTCAGGGGATCTGGATGATGAAACGAGCTCAGAACACAGTGAGTCTTCATTCTTCACCTGCACCACCTCGTCTTCAGAGGAACTCATATTTTTACATGATTGTTTGTTTATTTGATTTCATGTGGTTTTTATGTTTGAAATATACACTGATGAGTTCTAACACATCATGTGATGTCACGATGCTGTGATGTCATCACTTCCTATGTTCCTCTCTTCAGACTGTGGACGCAAAGAAACTGGAGAAGGCTGAGGCGAAGCTGAAAGCTAAACACGACCGCCGGAATGAGAAGGACTCACAGAAACCCTCAAGTCCGCTGTCAGTACACACCTCTTCATCACACCTCTTCTTCACACCCCTTCACATCTCTTCATCACACCTCTTCATCACACCTCTTCATCACACCTCTTCATCACACCTCTTCATCACACCCCTTCACATCTCTTCATCACACCTCTTCATCACACCTCTTCATCACACCCCTTCACACCCCTTCACATCCCTTAATCACACCTCTTCATCACACCTCTTCATCACACCTCTTCATCACACCTCTTCATCACACCTCTTCATCACACCTCTTCTTCACACCCCTTCACATCTCTTCATCACACCCCTTCACACCTCTTCTTCACACCTCTTCATCACACCCCTTCACACCCCTTCACACCCCTTCACACCTCTTCTTCACACTTCTTTTTCACACTTCTTCTTCACACCTCTTCATCACACTTCTTCTTCACATCTCTTCATCACACCTGTATTCCTCTGTTGTCCCTGACAGCGTCCTGGAGGAGGCGTCAGCTAGCCAGGCCAGCAATAAGAAGGACAGTCGAGTCGACCAATCAGGGAAGAACCGCAGCTATGATATTCGTATTGAGAACTTTGATGTTGCGTTTGGAGAGAGGTGAGTGAGGGACAGTTTTATACATATAGTATAAGTAAATAAATTCACAAATAAACTTGTTGATAAAACTGAATTGTTTCTATATTTACTTGTTTGTATATATTTCATATTTTTGTATAGATTAATTATATATGTGTATATGTACTACTTCTCTGTATGTTTAATATTTTTTGTGCATAGGTGTCTGCTGCAGGGGGCAGAGCTCTCTCTGGCATCAGGTCGGCGGTACGGTCTGATTGGTCGTAACGGTTTGGGGAAGACAACGCTGCTGAAGATGTTGGCGAGTCGTAACCTCCGTGTCCCGGCTCACATCTCTATCCTCCATGTGGAACAGGAAGTTGCTGGGGATGAGACGGCGGCGCTGCAGAGCGTCCTGGAGAGTGATACGCAGAGAGAGGAGCTGCTGGACGAGGAGAAGAGGCTGAACGCTCGCATCGCCAACGGAACGTAAGATTAATACATCAGTTAGTAATCTATTCCACAGTTAGTAATCTATTCCTCAGTTAGTAATTTATTCATCAGTTAGTAATCTATTCCTCAGTTAGTAATTTATTCATCAGTTAGTAATCTATCAATACACTGCTGACAGTGTTGATGGACCAGTGGTGAAACAGATGCCAAACAGGTGTAACAGGTGCTGTTGTCATGCAATGTTGGCGCTCTGATCTTGTTTCAGTGCTGAAGGGATGGAGAGCGTTCGACTGTCGGAGATCTACGTCAAACTGGAGGAGATCGAAGCCGACAAAGCCCCGGCCCGGTAACCATGGCAACCACAGCAACAAACTGTTACTTACTGTAACACTTACTTACTGTTACTTACTGTACTGTAATTACTGTAACAGTTACTGTGTATCTCAAACTGTTTACAAGTCATGTGATCACAGTCTTTGTTCTTTGTTGACTTTATTAATTTGTCTCGTCCAATCAGAGCTTCCGTCATCCTGGCCGGTCTCGGGTTCTCTCCCAAAATGCAACAGCAGATGACGAGGTGAGACATCGCCTGTCACATGATCATCTCATGATGAGGCAATAAGACGCTCAACAATGTCTCTGTCTGTCTGCCCCCCCCCCCAGGGAGTTCTCAGGAGGATGGAGGATGAGGTTGGCGTTGGCCCGAGCTCTGTTTGCTCGGTGAGTTCTGTCATTAAATGATATTGGATGAGTGTGAAACTGCTCCGGTGATGATGATGATGATGAAGGTGATGATGAATGTGATGATGAAAGTGGTGATGAATGTGATGATGATGAAGGTGATGATAATGAAGGTGATGAATGTGATGATGAAGGTGGTGATGAATGTGATGATGATGAAGGTGATGAATGTGATGATGATGAAGGTGATGAATGTGATGATGATGAAGGTGATGAAGATGATGATGAAGGTGATGAATGTGATGATGAAGGTGGTGATGATGAAGGTGATGAATGTGATGATGATGAAGGTGATGATGATGATGAAGGTGATGAATGTGATGATGAAGGTGGTGATGAATGTGATGATGAAGGTGGTGATGATGAAGGTGATGAATGTGATGATGATGAAGGTGATGATGATGAAGGTGATGAATGTGATGATGAAGGTGGTGATGAATGTGATGATGATGAAGGTGGTGATGATGAAGGTGATGAATGTGATGATGATGAAGGTGATGAATGTGATGATGATGAAGGTGATGAATGTGATGATGAAGGTGGTGATGAATGTGATGATGATGAAGGTGGTGATGAATGTGATGATGATGAAGGTGATGAATGTGATGATGATGAAGGTGGTGATGAATGTGATGATGATGAAGGTGGTGATGATGAAGGTGATGAATGTGATGATGATGAAGGTGATGAATGTGATGATGATGATGAAGGTGATGATGAAGGTGATGAAGATGATAATGATGGTGATGATGATGATGAAGGTGATGAAGATGATGATGAAGGTGGTGATGATGATGAAGGTGGTGATGATGAAGGTGATGAATGTGATGAATGTGATGATGATGAAGGTGATGATGATGAAGGTGGTGATGATGAAGGTGATGAAGATGATAATGATGGTGATGATGATGATGAAGGTGATGAAGATGATGATGATGATGATGATGATGAAGGTGGTGATGATGAAGGTGATGATGAATGTGGTGATGATGAAGGTGATGAATGTGATGATGATGAAGGTGATGACGATGAAGGTGATGAAGATGATAATGATGGTGATGATGATGATGAAGGTGATGAAGATGATGATGATGATGATGATGATGAAGGTGGTGATGATGAATGTGGTGATGATGAAGGTGATGAATGTGATGATGATGAAGGTGATGACGATGAAGGTGATGATGATGATGGTGGTGTTAATGAATGTGATGATGATGAAGGTGATGAAGATGATGATGATGAAGGTGATAATGATGATGATGAAGGTGATGATGATGATGGTGATAATGATGATGATGAAGGTGGTGGTGATGATGATGATGATGATGAAGGTGGTGATGAAGGTGATGATAGTGGTGATGAATGTGATGATGATGGTGGTGGTGATAATGATGATGATGAAGATGATGGTGATAATGATGATGATGAAGGTGATGAATATGGTGATAATGATGATGATGGTGATGATGAAGGTGATGATGATGATGAATGTGATGAAGGTGGTGATGATGATGATGATGGTGATGATGATGAAGGTGATGAAGATGATGATGATGTTGGTGATAATCATGATGGTGATGATGATGATGAATGTGATGAAGGTGGTGATGATGATGATGATGGTGATGATGATGATGATGAAGGTGATGAAGATGATGATGAAGGTGATGATGATGATGATGAAGGTGATGAAGATGATGATGAAGGTGATGATGATGATGATGAAGGTGGTGATGATGATGATGATGAAGATGATGATAATCATGATGGTGATGATGATGATGAAGGTGATGAAGATGATGATGAATGTGATGAAGGTGGTGATGATGTTGGTGATAATGATGATGATAATGATGATGATGGTGATGAAGATGATGAATGTGATGAAGGTGGTGATGATGTTGGTGATAATGATGATGATGAAGGTGGTGATGATGATGATGATGTTTTGTCTTCATCAGGCCGGACCTGCTGCTGCTAGACGGTGAGTCACTGCTCAGTGAGACAGCTGTTTACAGGTAGAAGGAGGAGGAGGGGTGAGGGAGGAGGAGTGAGGGAGGAGGAGTAAAGGTCCCATCTTGAATTCACTCCCTCATTCAAAGGGTCCTGTGAAGATCGTGAAGTCATAAATGCAGATCAAGTTAATTTCGACGAGTTGATCAGACGATGACATCCACACCAGTGAGGGGGCGGGGCTATGTGCCAGACAGCCAATAGGGAGTCAGTGTAGTCTGTCACAATAGTAATAGCAATAGTTGTCATTACTTGAAGTAGTACTACGAAAGTACTGAGGTGTATTCTTGTGTTTGCGTTTCAGAGCCGACCAACATGTTGGATGTCAGAGCCATCTTGTGGTTAGAGAACTACCTGCAGGTCAGACCCGGGATTCACTTTCATGTTAGCATTCCTCATTGAAAACAATGGGAACTTTTAGCCATAAGCTAACAATAACGTATCTTGAAAACCCTGTGCCTCCTCGCTCAGACGTGGCAGTCCACCATCTTGGTCGTCTCCCATGACAGAAACTTTCTGAACGCCGTGGTAACGGACATCGTCCACCTGCACACGCAGAGGCTCGACAGTTACCGTGGCAACTATGAAAACTTTATTAAAACCAAAGAAGACAGACTGAAGAATCAGCAGAGAGAGTACGAGGCCCAGCTGCAGTACAGACAACACATACAGGTACTACAGACAACGCATACAGGTACTACAGACAACACATACAGGTACTACAGACAACACATACAGGTACTACAGACGACACTACAGACAACGCATACAGGTACTACAGACAACACATACAGGTACTACAGACAACACATACAGGTACTACAGACAACACATACAGGTACTACAGACGACACTACAGACAACGCATACAGGTACTACAGACAACACATACAGGTACTACAGACAACACATACAGGTACTACAGACGACACTACAGACAACGCATACAGTTGTTCTACAGACAACACATACAGGTACTACAGACGACACTACAGACAACACATACAGGTACTACAGACGACACTACAGACAACACATACAGGTACTACAGACAACACATACAGGTACTACAGACGACACTACAGACAACACATACAGGTTTTACAGACAACACATACAGGTACTACAGACAACACATACAGGTACTACAGACGACACTACAGACAACGCATACAGGTACTACAGACAACACATACAGGTACTACAGACAACACATACAGGTACTACAGACAACGCATACAGGTTCTACAGACAACACATACAGGTACTACAGACGACACTACAGACAACGCATACAGGTTCTACAGACAACACATACAGGTACTACAGACGACACTACAGACAACGCATACAGGTTCTACAGACAACACATACAGGTACTACAGACGACACATACAGGTTCTACAGACGACACTACAGACAACACATACAGGTTCTACAGACAACACATACAGGTACTACAGACAACACATACAGGTACTACAGACGACACTACAGACAACACATACAGGTTCTACAGACAACACATACAGGTACTACAGACGACACATACAGGTACTACAGACGACACTACAGACAACACATACAGGTTCTACAGACAACACATACAGGTACTACAGACAACACATACAGGTACTACAGACGACACTACAGACAACACATACAGGTACTACAGACGACACTACAGACAACACATACAGGTTCTACAGACAACACATACAGGTACTACAGACAACACATACAGGTACTACAGACAACACATACAGGTACTACAGATGACACTACAGACAACACATACAGGTACTACAGACAACACATACAGGTACTACAGACGACACTACAGACAACACATACAGGTACTACAGACGACACTACAGACAACACATACAGGTTCTACAGACAACACATACAGGTACTACAGACAACACATACAGGTACTACAGACAACACATACAGGTACTACAGATGACACTACAGACAACACATACAGGTACTACAGACAACACATACAGGTACTACAGATGACACTACAGACAACACATACAGGTACTACAGACGACACTACAGACAACACATACAGGTTCTACAGACGACACATTCAGGTTGAACTGGTACGGTCACATGATTGTAGGTCCGTTGTGTGATTGGTGGTTTCAGTGACATGATGTTTTCCCATAATGCTTTGTGTGTGTGTCAGGTTTTCATTGACAGGTTTCGATATAACGCCAACAGAGCAGCTCAGGTCCAGAGTAAACTGAAGCTGCTGGAGAGACTGTGAGTCCTTCTTCTTCTTCTTCTTCTTCTGTGACTGTGACTGTGAGGAGGGAGCAGTTCAGGGTTACAATGGTTGAGATAATAATGAACAGTTTAAATGGAAGAACATTCTCACAACATTAGACACTGCAGAATATCATATGATCAACAACATCATCTATAGCCTCATCAAAAAGCTACTCAATTATCAACACATGTGCAGATGCATTCAATGCAGGTATGATTTTATACACTTGTATTGATTCCTGAACAATGATAGTACTCAATAGTAAAAACTAATCATATGTCCTCAGACAGTTACAAGATGATAAATGGAGATAAATTAGACTGATGAAGAAAAGTAAACAGTGACGTGTTGTGTTTCCTTCCTCAGACCGGAGCTGAAACCCATGGAAAAAGAAACTGAAGTCACTTTAAGGTACGAACACAAACATGGTCCTCAGAGGATTTACCACTGGAACTCTAGAATATTTATTTTGGATGGATGATGGGTAATCGATGGATGGATGATTGATGTGTGACAGCTGGTGTCGTCCTCTCACAGGTTTCCAGATAACTTTGAGAAGTTGTCTCCGCCCATCCTGCAGCTGGACGAGGTGGAGTTCTTCTACACTCCCGATCAGCGACTCTTCTCTGGACTCAACCTGTCGGCCGACCTCGAGTCTCGAATCTGCATCGTACGTGTCATCGTTACAAAACAACCAGTCAGAGACGGGATCCGATGGATCCTTAGTGATCACATGATTTAACTTCTCCCCAATCATAACGTAAACATGTGAAGTAAAACTGATCAATAATCAGTATCAGGAGAGTATTGGTGTGAATTGATCTGTTGTCTCCTGACAGGTCGGAGAAAATGGCGCCGGCAAAACCACCGTCCTCAAACTGCTGATGGGCGAGTTGACGCCAGTCGGTGGAGTGAGACAAGCTCACAGGTGAGACAAGCGGCCAATCAGAGCAGAGGAGGAGCCTGTTCATCACCTGACTCTTTGTTTGTAGCATGTATATAAACATGTACTGGGACGTTTTCAGGGAACCATTGATTCTGTGTCTGTCGGGAACATTTCCTCTCTGTTTACGCTCTGACATTCTGTTTTCGTCCATGTTAATGCGATATCTCAAAAATGCTGTGAGGGAATTTCTTCAAATTTGACACAAACGTTCCCTTCCACTCAAAGATGAACTCATTAGAGCTCAGAGGTCGAAGATCACAGTGACCTCAGCTGAGTCTGTAAATACATGCTCTGATTGGTGGAGACAAACAACCACATGAAGAAATTCAGATTCATCAAACTGTTTCTTGAGCGTTTACACATTTGTAAAAGGAAGCCGGTTGTGAATAATCTGGGAATTGTTTTCAGGGAACTGTTGGTTTCTCTATCATTTTTAAGGTCTCGATATGTAAAGAGCGTTGAGCTAATGCATAGTAGGACTTGATGATTGTTCTTCTGTGTCATCAGGAGCCTGAAGATCGGTTACTTCAGCCAACATCACGTGGATCAGCTGGACCTGAACGTCTGCTCTGTGGAGCTGCTGCTCAACAAGTTCCCCGGTAACTATGGCAACGATAACCAAAGACAGTAGACAGTAATTGCACCCACGTGTTCTGCTGTGATTGGCTGTCGCTTGTGTGTGTCTCAGGCCGTACGGAGGAGGAGTACCGCCACCAGCTGGGAGGATACGGTATCACTGGAGAGCTGGCCACGAGGCCGGTGGCCAGTCTGTCAGGAGGACAGAAGAGCCGGGTCGCCTTCGCACAGATGACCATGCCATGGTAATAGAAGGCTCAGGAAACAGCTGTTTGTGCGTTTGATGATGATGATGGTGGTGGTGATGATGTCATCGTGTCTCTGTCCTTTAGTCCAAACTTCTACGTCTTGGACGAACCGACCAACCACCTGGACATGGAGACGATCGAGGCTCTGGCTAAAGCTCTCAACAAGTTCAGAGTGAGTGAGGGAGGGAGGACGGACAGGTGTGTGTGTGTGTGTCTCCTGAGTGTTTTCTCAGATGTGTCATGTCATTTGTATCAGGGCGGAGTCATCCTGGTGTCACATGACGAGCGTCTGATCCGGTTGGTGTGTAAGGAGCTGTGGGTGTGTGAACTCGGGAAAGTTCGGCGAATTGATGGCGGCTTCGACGAGTACAGAGACATCCTGCACGAGCAGTTCAGGAAGGAGGGTTACCTGTGAGGCTCCGCCCACTGCGGAATGACCGCCAGTAACAGAAACCCTGCCCCCTCCATAACAACACATGTCACAGCAGCCAATCAGCAGCCAGGGCGGGCCGGAGGATGTTTTCTTCTCTGAACTGTCTCATTGCCTCAGGGGATGCGAGCTGATTGGTCTTTCGTCACCTGGTGAGGTCACAGCGGACTTGTTGTGTTTTGTATGGACTCAGCAGAGGTTTGAAGTTTTATCTGTTTTAAAGGACGTGACGTTAAACCAACGTTTACATTCAGAGACAAACAATAAAAACATGAGTCACTTCCTCGTCTTTCACTTTTTCTTCAGTCGTGATGTCACCTGTCATGTAAACATGACAAACATATATATGTATATATATTTATATGTGTATATATATATATATATAAATGTATATATATGTATATATATTATATGTATATAAATGTATGTATATGTATATATATTTATATGTATTGAAAGCATTAGAAATTAGTTTGAGGTTTTATCTGAGTCAAACAAAACGTTTGGTTTCAGCTGAATGGAGGCCAATGACATGAGACTCCGCCTACACTGAAAGCTCATCGCTGTTGCTATGGTTACATCTGGAGTTCTCCAGCCTCTGGATCAGAGACTCATGTGAACTGATTTTGTTTTATTTTGAAAACTGGTTTTGTGTTTTAGTCTGAACAGACACTGAGACTGTTGTAAACGATGACGCCCACGTTCTCTTCCTCATTGGTTCTCATCAGTCACGTGACTACCAGCGGTGAACACAAAGCGCCGCTAACACTTCCTGTCAGTAACAGTTCCACCTCGTCGTTGCTCTTCTGTAACTAAGCAACCAACTGCAGAGGAGACAATTTACTTCCTGTTCACATTTCGTGTGGGCGGAGAAGTTGCCAGCGTCAAACGGGGACATGTTTCTAAGTTTTATTTAAGAACTGGAATCAACATGTGACACATTTCTTAGCTCTGATTGGCTCATTGATTGGTCAGGTTGTCGGGACTTAAAATAAATAATATGCAGATTTATGTGACGTGACTGTGGTCATGTGACTGATGTCAGAGGATGAACTGATCAGACCTGAGGTCAAAGGTCACTGAGACTGACACAAACACCTGGGGAAATGATGTTTATATTCAAAGGTCAGAGTGAACATGTGATCAGGTGACACGCTAACATTTGATGACAATAAACCACAGACTGAGGTCAGAGGTCACACGACCAGTGGTCAGTTGGTGGCGTCTCTACTGCTCTGGTGTCCAGGCTGCTGACGTCTCCTGCTGCGTCTTCTCCCTGACGTGGGGGAGGACAGCGTCCCTGTAGAACATCTCCAGCCTGGAGACCGTCTCCTCCCACAGGTCAGGGTCAAACTTCACCGGGACAATGGCTGTCTCCTTTGTTGTGAAGACCACGAGATCGGCCTGTCGCAGGCCCGTCACTGCCAGCTGACACTGGATCTGTGTGAAGTAACTGTGAGACGTCTTCAGATGGTAGAATGGAGACTGGGACAGGAGAACAAGGAGGGGACGTTAGAGACGAGGAGAGGACATTAGAAATGATGTTAGAGAAAAGGAGAGGACGTTAGAGATGAGGACAAGAAGACAGGATGTTAGAGACAAGGTGAGGATGTTACATATGAGGACAATAAGACAGACAGGATGTTAGAGACAAGGTGAGGATGTTACATATGAGGACAAGAAGACAGACACGATGTTAGAGACAAGGTGAGGATGTTACATATGAGGACAAGAAGACAGACACGATGTTAGAGACAAGGTGAGGATGTTACATATGAGGACAAGAAGACAGGATGTTAGAGACAAGGTGAGGACATTAGAGATGAGGAGGGTGCAAATTAGGCTGGACGTTGAGGACAGATAAAGGACATGAAACAAGGACAAGAAAGGCAGTGGACTAAATCAGTTCAACAACAGGAAGGAGACAAAACACATTAAAAAATGTCGTACCCCTCCGGCCTCATGTCCAGCATTGTCCTGTATTTCCAGACAGAAGCCAGGGTCGTCCCTGCAGGCGTCCTCCACTCGTCTCTGTCTGTGTTTGTAGGGACACTTGACCTCCAGGCACAGCAGCCATTGGCCAGTCCGGCTGTCTGTTACAATTCCATCCGGACTTGCAGCCAACCACGGCCGCTGGGCGTCGATGAACAGACCGCAGTCCTGAACCGCAACCGGCCGACCTAACGCCGAGGACTTGAGTCTCTGCAGAATGACATCATCACAGTAAACCATCTTTGCGTGTTTAACGTGTTGTGGTCTTTTGGTCTCGGCTCACTGTGTGGAACTGTACCTGGTAACTGCTGACGGCCTCAGCCTCCATGTTGACCCCCCAGCTCATTGCTCTGGTCTGGACTCTGCGGCCCTCACCTGTCCAATCAGAGTCGTTGATGAAGAACCAGTCACTCGTCCTGAAACCAGTTTTTAACTCTGACAGAAATAACTAAACTTTTGTTTGGGTCAGTGATCTGGTGTAGGAGGGTGTGGTTTACCTGTGATAGCAGTCAGGTAGGAGGTGGGTGGGGTTTTACTCTTGCCATGAACGAAGCGGCAGTGAGCGACTCTATGAGCCACAGAGGCTGTGATCCGGTTTCTCCTCCAACAGAACCAGTCCTGGTTGGTCCTCTGTCCGCGGGTCAGAACCTCCACGTCCTTCACCACAGCCCTGTCCATCTGGACCCCCAGACACAGAGGAACCTGCTCCAGTCTGGGACAGGCTCTGTTGGAGACCTGATCTGGTTTCTGGGAAGGACCTGGATCTGTGGCAGTCATCGGAACTAGTTTTTTATTGGGTTTCTGATCGGGGGTCTGAGAACAAGGATTTCGTCCATCATCAGGACGTGGTCTCACTATAGGAATCAGATCAGCCTGGGTGGTGTTGTCCACATGTTGGCACCCAGTCTGAGTGGGGCGCTCAGCTCCAGGTCTGGTCCTTTGTGTCCGACTGCTTCTGGTTTCAGTTGTTGTAGTGGTTTTGGGTCGGGCTCCATCTCCAGGAGTGTGGATAGACGGATGGTACCTGACCTGAGGCAGGATGGTTTTCTGGGTCCGACCGGTCACAGACACCTGAGCTCCTGTGGTTGATTTGTTTTTCTGCATTTCCAAGACGTCTGCATCAGAATCAGGATCAGATTTAACGACTGGACGAAAAACACATCTGAAACGAGTCTGATCAAAAAACGGAACAGGAACAAACATCTGATGAGTCGAGTTTAAACAGCGGAACACAGTTCACATGTGTTTGCTCATGTGACCTGTGTCATGTGACCTGTGTCATGTGACCTGTGTCATATGACCTGTGTCATGTGTCATGTGACCTGTGTCATATGACCTGTGTTATGTGACCTGTGTCATGTGACCTGTGTCATATGACCTGTGTCATGTGTCATGTGACCTGTGTCATATGACCTGTGTTATGTGACCTGTGTCATGTGACCTGTTATGTGACCTGTGTCATGTGACCTGTGTCATATGACCTGTGTCATGTGACCTGTGTCATATGACCTGTGTCATGTGACCTGTGACATGTGTCATGTGACCTGTGTCATGTGACCTGTGTCATGTGACCTGTGACATGTGTCATATGACCTGTTTCATGTGTCATGTGACCTCTGACATGTGTCATGTGACCTGTGACATGTCATATGACCTGTGTGGACTTTTATTGAAAAGGTGAATCAGGTGATTTTAATGTGAGAAAATGAATCGAATTAAATTATAAACTTATTCACACATAAAAAAACAAACCACCGTTTCTGTAGCGGAGCTTCAATTTTGTTGTTGTCGAATGTTGTTGACAGGAATTAGGATTAGGATTATCCGAGTTGTCGTGAACGCAGCATGAATCCCCTGTCGGAGGTGTCACATTTTAAATCTTCCTCTTGTGAACCTCACACTTGGTTCCGTCTTAATATTTCAATTGAATTTAGAAATGAAAACACCGGATGTTTACACGTCACGTGTCGTTTATGTAAAAAAAACAAAAAACCTGAAACTTTTTCTTCTGTCGATGAAACAAGTGAAAGATTTTATACCTGGTGTTCACTTCCGGGTCACATGTCAACAACAACGACCAGGTTTGTTCGAGTCTTTTGCTGCGTTAGTTCTAGTTGAACTGGGTCAGAGTGGTTAGTTATCCTGGGTTAGTTGAACTGGGTCAGTGTGGTTAGTTAACCTGGGTCAGTTAACCTGGGTCAGTGTGGTTAGTTAACCTGGGTCAGTGTGGTTAGTTAACCTGGGTCAGTGTGGTTAGTTATCCTGGGTCAGTGTGGTCAGTTAACCTGGGTCAGTGTGGTTAGTTAAACTGGGTCAGTGTGGTTAGTTAACCTGGGTCAGTTAACCTGGGTCAGTGTGGTTAGTTAACCTGGGTCAGTGTGGTTAGTTAACCTGGGTCAGTGTGGTTAGTTAACCTGGGTCAGTGTGGTCAGTTAACCTGGGTCAGTGTGGTCAGTGCTGGTGGAAGCAGGTTAAAGCTGGTTAGCTGTAGTGAAGCGGATCTTACCTGGACGTGGAGTCCGGATGAATCCAGAACAGAAAGTGATTCTATTTCAATCGACGCTGACTCATCGTCTCGTGACGTCACGTGTCCGGTGTTTGTCTCTGATCGATCGACTCGTTCGTTTATCGATCGATGAAATGTAATGACGTCATTGATCCAGTTCGTGTTGCAAATAAACGTTTGTTTAAAATTCATTGAACAAAAAAAGAACCCGAGACCAGTGGTGGTACCGCCCCCTGCTGGCTGATCAGTCACAGACATGCTGAACTTTAAATCAATGAAAAAGAATTCACAGGTTTTATTTGAGCTTCACGAGTTGTTCTCTTTAAATGAATTCACTGAAGCAGCTGAACGAGCCCTCGGCGCTGTCTGACAGGTGGAGGTGTCATGGCGGTGTCTCAGGTGAGTCCCGGTGTGTTCCTCAGTGATCTGGACTCAGCTCTGAACGTCGGTGTGTTGACCAGCAGGAACATCACCCTCATCATTAACGCCAGTGGACTGCAGGACGTGTCCTACCCTCAGCTGGACCTGCAGCTCCTTCACGTCCCCGTCCAGGATCAACCTCACGCCCCCCTAAGCCACTACTTTGAATCTGTGGCTGAAAGGATCAGTCAGAACCAGACAGGGGCCACGCTGGTCCACTGCACCGCAGGCAGGAGTCGATCCCCCACCCTGATCATGGCCTACCTGATGAGGTAGCACCCCCTTGACCTGGAGTCTGAAACCATCAGGGTCTGTGTGGTCATTTTAGAGTCTGATCGGGATCTGGTCTCTGATCTGGTTCTGGTCTGTGTTTCAGGTGTGAGGGTCTTAGCCTTCGTCGGGCTCATGAGCAGGTTCTGGATCAGCGACCCTTCATCAGACCCAATGCAGGATTCTGGTTGCAGCTGATGGAGTATGAGCGGACTCTGTTCAGCAGGAACTCAGTGCGGATGGTGAGGACGTCCTGCGGCGTCCTGCCAGAGGCTCTGCAGGACTCTGAGGACACAGCTGCGTACTGTGTTAACATCTGAGGAAGCTGCTCCAGATTCTCCTGAAGGTCCAGACGTTGTAACACATCACAGAAAAACAAAAACTCAACAAATGAAATAAAATGAAAACATGAATCAGTTGATTTGATGAAACAGGAAACAGACTCTGGATATTTTTCTAATTATATTTAAAAATCTGCTCTGAAAACAAACTTAATGTGAGTGTTTGAACTGTTGATGTTTAAATTTAAATCATTTATCACGTCTGATGTGTGACGGACACAAACAGACGACAACACAAACAACTCATCACGTAGAAAAACACAAAACTAAGTTTATTGTTGTAGAAGTAAAGTGAAAACATGGAAAGTGATCAATTATCAATCTGAACAACAGATCCTGGTCTCAGTACTGGTTCAGGTCCTGGTCTCAGTACTGGTTCAGGTCCTGGTCTCAGTTCTGGTTCAGATCCTGGTCTCAGTACTGGTTCAGGTCCTGGTCTCAGTACTGGTTCAGGTCCTGGTCTCAGTACTGGTTCAGATCCTGGTCTCAGTACTGGTTCAGGTCCTGGTCTCAGTACTGGTTCAGATCCTGGTCTCAGTACTGGAAGCTCCTCTTGGTCTGGATGTCATCAAGGATCTGCTGCAGCTCCTCGTCTTCGAAGCGTCCCTCCAGACTGAGAACAGATCAAACTGAGTTTATGTACAAAGTTTCACAAACGAGTGAGTAATGATCACACACATATATATATATATATATATATATATATATATATATATATATATATATATATACATGTGTATATATATATATGTATATATACATGTATATATATACATATATATATACATGTATATATATATGTATATGTATCACTGTTCCTCCTTCAGAGGATTTTCTGTTACTAAGCAACCAACTGCAGAGGAGACAATCTACTTCCTGTTTACATCACATGACCAGTGTGGAGTTTGAAGGTGTGTGAGTGTGGGCGGAGCCTCTGTGTAGTTCTGACCTGGGGATCAGAGCTTTGGCCTCCTCTGCAGCCTCCGGACACAAGTTCGCTAAACTTGACAACTCGAACTTATGAAGTTTCTTCTGCAGGAGGAGACTGAAGGGGGGGGGGGGGGGGGGGGGGTGAGTCAGAGCACAAACTCCTGCTTATTGTCCAGGTGAGACGTCAACAGGTGGAAGTTTACCTGCGCACGGCCGTGATGGTCTCTCTGTTCTTGAAGCGGCTGAATCGAGCCGTGTAGTTCAGAGTCTTCATGAAAACCTCGGACAGTTCCTGTTCGTCCTCCGCGCTCTCGTTCTGCTGCTTCCTGTGTTCCAGCAGCATGTGGACTTCAGAGTTCAGCAGCGTCTCCGCATTCTCAAACTCTGAAACACAAGCACACATCAGCCTGGACCTGGTCTGATCCGGACCTGGTCTGATCTGGACCTGGTCTAATGTTGACTTAAGAGTTCATCTGCGTCTCAGCATCCTCAAACTCTGAGACCTCGTCTGATATGGACCTGGTGTGATGTGGACCTGTGTGATGTGGACCTGTGTGATGTGGACCTGATGTGGACCTGATGTGGACCTGATGTGGACCTGTGTGATGTGGACGTGGTGTGGACCTGTGTGATGTGGACCTGATGTGGACCTGTGTGATGTGGACCTGATGTGGACCTGGTGTGGACCTGATGTGGACCTGATGTGGACCTGGTGTGGACCTGTGTGGTGTGGACCTGGTGTGGACCTGTGTGATGTGGACGTGATGTGGACCTGGTGTGGACCTGGTGTGGACCTGATGTGGACCTGGTGTGGACCTGATGTGGACCTGATGTGGACCTGTGTGGTGTGGACCTGGTGTGGACCTGATGTGGACCTGGTGTGGACCTGGTGTGGACCTGGTGTGGACCTGTGTGATGTGGACCTGGTGTGGACCTGATGTGGACGTGATGTGGACCTGGTGTGGACCTGGTGTGGACCTGGTGTGGACCTGTGTGGTGTGGACCTGGTGTGGACCTGATGTGGACGTGATGTGGACCTGGTGTGGACCTGGTGTGGACCTGGTCTTGTTGGACCTTTAGACACTGACCTTTAGGAAACAGCAGCTGTGACGCGTCTTCTTCAACATCACCGACATGAGGAGGAGCAGCGCCGCCTCCCGCCGCCATGACGACACTTCAGCGGGGACCGAAAAAAGTTACCAGAGGACCGGGACTGTCACCGGGGACAGGAACGGACCACAGAGGACAGGAGTCTGTTACCGGGGACAGGAACGGACCACAGAGGACAGGAGTCTGTTACCGGGGACAGGAGTCTGTTACCGGGGACAGGAGTCTGTTACCGGGGACAGGAGTCTGTTACCGGGGACAGGAACGGACCACAGAGGACAGGAGTCTGTTACCGGGGACAGGAGTCTGTTACCGGGGACAGATCTTAACTCGCCGCCTTTCAGCCTCTGACACAGAATCACTTCCGGGTTCCACAGCAACCACTTCCTGTCTGCCGTTTGACTCTTTCAAAATAAGATGGAGCAGCGCCCTCCGGTGGATAGTTACTGTCAGTGTCAACTTTATAAAGATAACAGATCATAATAAAATAATAATGACAGAGAGAGACAGACTATGGAACATTGATTCGGTGGTAAAATGGTTGTACAATATATTTGCTATGACGTCAATGTGCTGGTTTGATCTATACAGGAACTGTGTTCTATCCCAGCCTCCCTGAACTACCCACGGGCTCCGTCTATTTGCTGGGACTGGTTGTGTGACCGTGATGAAAGTCTGCACAGGTGAGTTTTAATAATCCGATAAAAACACACACAGCTGTTCATTCACTTCATCTCAGTTCATTCACTTCATCTCACTTCATCTCAGTTCATTCACTTCATCTCAGTTCATCTCAGTTCATTCACTTTATTTCAGTTCATGTAATAAAGTGGATTTTTACTGATGCTGATAAAACAGAAGTTACTTCACGAGAGGAGAAATCAACACGTTTGACTCAAAATGAAAAACCATCGTGAATTGAATTCACTCAGTTCATTTGAAACTAAGAGAAGTTAATCAAATCAAATCTTCAGAAACAAACAGGAAGTCAAACTGTGACACACCTGAGACACGTGGTGTTTCAAGATGGAGGATTCTCATTTCACAGGAATAATAATAAAACCTGTTCAACCTCAGATATCAATAAATAATCGATCCAACGAAACTTAAAACACACACAAACAATAAAAGAGACATTTAATTCACATTTCTATTGTTTGATGATAGTTACAGGATTTAATCATCTTTAATAATCAATTCATTTATGATAAAATCTTTCTCAGTTTGTCTGTCATCGTTAAAAAAAACCTGATCATGATGTTTATATTTATATTTAGTTCTAATGTTTATATTTATATTAAGTTCTAATGTTTATATTTATATTTAGTTCTAATGTTTATATTTATATTAAGTTCTAATAGTTCTAATGTTTATATTTAGTTCTAATGTTTATATTTATATTAAGTTCTAATAGTTCTAATGTTTTTATTTATATTATATTTATATTTAGTTCTAATGTTTATATTTAGTTCTAATGTTTATATTTATATTAAGTTCTAATAGTTCTAATGTTTTTATTTATATTATATTTATATTTAGTTCTAATGTTTATATTTAGTTCTAATGTTTATATTTATATTAAGTTCTAATAGTTCTAATGTTTTTATTTATATTATATTTATATTTAGTTCTAATATTTATATTTATATTAAGTTCTAATAGTTCTAATGTTTATATTTAGTTCTAATGTTTATATTTATATTAAGTTCTAATAGTTCTAATGTTTTTATTTATATTATATTTATATTTAGTTCTAATGTTTATATTTAGTTCTAATGTTTATATTTATATTAAGTTCTAATAGTTCTAATGTTTTTATTTATATTATATTTATATTTAGTTCTAATATTTATATTTATATTAAGTTCTAATAGTTCTAATGTTTTTATTTATATTATATTCATATTTAGTTCTAATATTTATATTAAGTTCTAATGTTTATATTTATATATTTAATAGTTCATCACTAAATCACTCTTCTTCTTCTTCTAATTCTTCTTCATCTTCTTCCTCTTCATCTTCTTCTTCTTCATCTTCTTCTTCTTCTAATTCTCCTTCATCTTCTTCTTCTTCTTCTTCCTCTTCATCTTCTTCTTCTTCTTCCTTTTCTTCTTCTTCTGTTTCTTCTTCTTCTTCTTCTTCATCCTCAGGAGATCAGGCTGCAGTAAAGGGAGCCTCAGAGTTTGTGGAAACTTCCCAGCATGCACCTGTTGGAGCTGGTTTCATCATGTGTCAGTAATGAGACCCAGAGGACAGAGTCTGTGTGGACGTCTGGACACTAGAGGACAGAGGCAGCTTCACTAATGACCAATTAACAGCAGCAGGGACGATGGGAGGACACGCTGTGTCCTGGCGTCTCCCACAGGAAGGTGAGTGATGTCGCCGTGGTTTCACTGACCATCAGTCATGACTTGAAAAAAAAACAAAAACCTACGTCTGAATTTTGGTTCGATGTCTCCGAGATGTGTTTTGAGGTCATGTTTGACGAGAGACGGTTGATTGTTGACGGACAGGCCTCCGATTATTTCGTTCTTTTCGTTCTTGGTGAAAGAGAAAAGTCAACGCGGCTGAAATGGGCTTGTTTTTGGCTCCATGCGTCAGAGACCCTCCTTCTTCATGATGTCACTTAGTTCTTAGCGTGTGCAGCAGTTTGATCATATGAAGAAGGTGATAAACGATCTGGTTTATTCTGGAACTTTGTGGTGAAGATTAGAATTTAACCATCGGATCAGTTTCCAGCACAAACGTATAACTTTCATTTCTGATTCTGAGGCGATGGGCCCCTGGACACTGACATGTGACAGGGCCCCACGCCCCTTCAGGGGCCCGGGGCCTGCACCCAGTGGGCCCCTTCACTTTTACCTCCAAGATACCAACTTCTCACTGTAGTAGGGCGAGCAGCAGGGGGCGCAACAGTGGGCCATGAGTCGTCGTCAGGGACGTGACTCATTTAACCAGCAGATGATTTTTCCCTTTAACGCCAAAGTTTGTGGAGTGTCCTCTAAAATAATAAAATATAATATAATATAATATATGATCGTCATAAGTAAGACAATTATAAATGTGTCCAAAGAAGGAGGCCACAGAGAAGTTGCTTTTACATTTGATAAATATATTCAGATTCATTTTATTTATATATTCACTCTATTACATCTTTATTAACATGTTGAGCATGTTTAGTATTCAGTTCAGTTTTATTTGCATGCACCAAATCATTAGAAACTTATCTCAAGGCTTTTTACAGAGAAGGTTATTAGAAATATTCCATTTTCTGTTCTGTGTGTTTTGAGTTAAACGTCGTCACTGTTAATTACACATAATAAAACGACTTTTTAAACTTCCTCTAGATGTTTAAGTCAAGTGCATCTTCAATATTAAAAGGTAGAAACTCAGCAGCTTTATTATTCCACATGAACTCAAATACTAATGAATAGATCTGCTTTTAATTTTGAGACAGTTCTACTGACGTTGTTGTAAATGAGTTGAAAGTGACGACAGGAAACAGGAAGTGATTCAGCTGCTTCTCGAGGGTTTGACTGAATGTGAAGAGAAACACAACAAGTGTCTGGTTCCAAAGCTACTTGATATATTCTGGTTCCTCAGTGTTGGAATCTGTCATCACACTGAGGGTCAGTCAGTCAGTTAGGTAATTAGTCAGTCAGTCAGTTAGGTAATTAGTTAATTAGTCAGTCAGTTAATTAGTTAATTAGTCAGTCAGTCAGTTAATTAGTTAATTAGTCAGTCAGTCAGTGAGATGTGATCTGATTCTTTGGGTCACACACTGTATTTATTATTTCAGCTCTTCCTCCACTAGTTCTACAACTTTAATGAATCAACACAGTTACAAGCTGAAGAAAACTAAAGATTATAATAATCAAAGTTCTTCATAGTGAAACAAAGTGAATATTTTAAAGACAAAAGAAATAGCAAAGTACAACAGAGACGACTGACGGTGCTTTAAAAAAGTTTTTTCCTTGTTTTATTAAGATTATTAATGATGCATTCACAGTTTGTGACCTTTTCCCATGATACTTGACCTTTGTGTTTCTTTTATTCACAATAAGCTGATGTGTAATATATTCAGATTCAGTTTGTTAATATATTCACTCCTTTACATTTTATGAATCATTTCAGATTCATTATATATATGTATATACATATATATATATATATATATTCACTGTATAGATCTGTCAGGTATCAGAACGTTTCGTGTCACATTTTCCTCCCAAAGAGCAGATTCTTGTATACAATGCGTATTTTGGACATTTGCAGTCCGTACAGTAACGGGTTGACGAGCGGCTGACATAGGAGCCAGTACAACGATAAAAAAATACGTAACAGTTTGGGAAGACTTTTCAAATTAAACCTGCTCTGCATGATTTCAAAGAAAGCCCCGAAGGAGAAGTTGAGCAGCGACAGCAGGTGGGGGGTGCAGGTGCTGACGGCTTTTTGTCTCGTCTGCTTCGAACCAGAGAAACAAACTTTTAAAATCCTCGCGTACGTGTAGAGAATCAAAATGATGAGACCAAAGATGACTGTGAACATGTGAGTGAGTCCAACGATGTTGTTGACCGTGGTGTCAGAACACGACAGTTTGACGATGTAATAATTGTCACAGTAAACCTTGTTGATGATGTTTCCACACAGCTGTAGAGGGACGGCCTGAGAGAAGAAGAAGTTGGATAACAGAGGATAAATCCAACTTAGAGCAACGAGCATGATGATCTTATTAGATGTCATTTGTCTGTTGTACTGCAGAGGGAGACATATAGCAAGATATCTGTCATAGGACATGATGGCTAAGGTGAATATCTCCACGCCGCCGTAAGAGTAGAGACAGAAAACCTGCAGGAGACAAACTGAAGCAGAAACCGTGTGAACGTCCGAGAGAATCTGAACCAGGAGCAAAGGAAACAAGCCTGTGCTGCCGTACAGTTCATTTACAAACAGGCTGCACAGAAACACGTACATAGGTTCATGGAGACTTCTGTTCATACAGATAACTACAATCAGCAGCACGTTGGCACAAACGATCAACAAGTACAAAATGAAAAGTATCATGAAATACAAGTATTTGAAAAGTCCAGTGTCAAAGTAGGCACCAAGCGTAAAATAAGAAACATGTGTGGAGTTCAATGTGATCTTCATTTCAGTCCTTTAAGAGAAGAGTGACACTGTTCAGGGGAGAAACACATCGTGTACTTACATGTCCAGTGTGTATGTATGTATATATATATATATATATATATATATATAAAGGTCAAATTTACCAATACCTCAACTAAATGATATAACTCAATATCACAGGTGCTCACAGTCGCCGTCCTGCTGTCTGTGGTGACTTCCCTGACTGAGCTCTGCTGTTTTGAACCTTTCCGGTGAGAGGACGTCCACACTGGTGGACGTCACAGGAGTGGGTGTCAAACCTTTTCTGAGGACAAGTCACGACTCACTGATCATCATCAAGTCTCCATCTCCACTGTGTATATTATATAATGTAAAAGAATATGTTATGTTATAACAGAATTATAATACTATTATATTAATATGGTATCATTATTATGATTGTATAATATATTACAATAGGATAATAATATCATGATGTTAATAATATATGTATCAGTATTATTATATATCTATTATCATACGTGGCATAAATAGAAAACTGACTTGTAGAATAAAAGGATCAAAGCCATGCTCGGTGACCTTCCCTCCATTCAGTTTCTCTCTGTTCAACACGTCGGCAGAGAAAAACAAGATTCTCTCCTGTTTGCTCTAAAATCTGATTCTGAAAATAATAAAAAAACGTTTTTTGATCGTGAAAGTTTCCAGATGATGAAACTTTGAGTTCACAGTTAATGGAATGATTCAAACTCTTCAAACAGAATTGAATCGTTTCTACGTCAGATAGAAAATAAATCTATTCTGTGACTCATGTGTTGCCAAGAAACATCTTTTAGTTTTATATTGAATATTTAATAATCGTTCATGCATTTGTTTTTAAACACGTCTGTTTCACAGAAAATCATTTGTAGAGACAAACTTTGTGAAACGGGGACAGATCTGTAAATGAGACAGAAACTTGATTCTAGATTTAGTCACTGAACTTGATGATTTCAATCTCAATGTTCTCACGACACAGATTTTATATTCGAGAAAAGCTCGGAGACGATGGAGAGAAACGAAAATAGACATTCAAGTCTTTACAGTTTCCATCCACACGAATTCTGTCAGGAAAGTGAGACACGTCATTTTGTGAAAGATCGTTTGAAACCACAGTCAGTGATCGACAATCTGTTTCTCAATAATAACGACACCAGTGAAGACCTGTCCTTTAATTATCATTTAGAATAAGTCTGTTGGTGTGACATCACTTTTAGTCTCTGGTCATGTTGTAAGTTAAGATCTTGTGCTTTAATGTTTGAGTGGAAATGAAATCAACTTTAAGATTTCTTTTATATAAAATTAGGGTTTTTTCCCGCAAAGCACATTTTTAAACATGATGCGTATTTTGGATATTTTCAGTCCGTACAGAACCGGGTTGAACAGCGGTTGACATGTGAGCCAATATAAAGATAAAAACACACGTGACATCATGTGTAAACTGCTCATGTTAAACCTGCTCTGCATGATTTCAAAGAAAGCCCCGAAGGAGAAGTTGAGCAGCGACAGCAGGTGGGGGGTGCAGGTGCTGATAGCTTTTTGTCTCGTCTGCTTCGAACCAGAGAAACAAACTTTTAAAATCCTCGCGTACGTGAACAAGATCAAAACAAGGAGACTAATCACTACAGAAAACATGTACAGGAGTCCGAAGATGTTGTTGACGGACGTGTCGGAACAGGCGAGTTTCACCAGAGAGTAGTTGTCACAGTAAACTTTGGTGATAATGTTCCCGCAGAGTTTCAGACGAGCCATTAGAGACACAGTAACCAGGACCGCAATGACAGAGACGGACCAGATCACTGCAGTGAGAGCAGCCACCTTGTTTGCTGTCATTACGCTGTTATACTGCAGAGGGCGACATATAGCAAGGTATCGGTCATAAGACATGATGGCTAAAGTCAAAAATTCTACATGACCATAAGAGTGAACACAGAAGATCTGCAGGAAACACAGAGGAAGAGAAACCGTGTGAACGTCCGAGAGAATCTGAACCAGGAGCAAAGGAAACAAGCCTGTGCTGCCGTACAGTTCATTTACAAACAGGCTGCACAGAAACACGTACATAGGTTCATGGAGACTTCTGTTCATACAGATAACTACAATCAGCAGCACGTTGGCACAAACGATCAACAAGTACAACGACAGGAGCATCATGAAGAACAAGTATCTCAACAGTCCAGAGTCCACATACGCAGCCAGAGTGAAATAAGAAACTCTGGAGGAGTTCATCACGATTCTTTAGGTTCACACAACAAACGAGCTCATCGGACGACAAACACACGAACCAGGGTCGTTAACAACACATCGCCCCCCCGACTGAGCCCAGACGCCGGCAGCTTCCTTTAACCTTCAGACCAGTGAGACGCCCACAGCTGCAGAGTCACAGTGAGGTCACAAAGTGAGGTCACAGTGTCCAACCCTGAAGACACACGTGTGTCTGTCCCCTGGAGTCTTGTCCTCAGTATGTTCTCAGTATGGGGACCAGTCTAATGTTCCACAGGTTTCTCACATTTTAAAGTTGTGTTTGATTGATACTTGAAGTAAACATGTCAGATCTGACACATGACACATGATCTGTGAACAGTGACTCATACACGTCGTTGTTCAACTGTGTCACTTCCTGTTTCTGACCTTTAACCTTGCGGAGGCCTCACTGATGTCAGCTGGACTGAGACAGATCCTGGTCCGTCCTGTCGCTCTTCAAACCCACATCTGGACTAAAACAGAAGAAACCAGGAAGCAGCTGTGACCTCATGAAGAGGCGATGATTGACTTCATCTGGTTACCATGGTAACATCATATAGAACTTCACAGTACTCTACAGTACTCCATAGTACCACAGTACTCCACATCAACGTCCTCGTGGTTCAAACATTTTATCGTCGGAGGTGCAGACTGCAGCTGCTTCCTCTGTTTCTTCTTCTATGGTTTATTGTGTCTCTACTTCCTGTGATTGGTCCAAAAGTCCAAACTGTCCAACAGAACCAGGTTCAGTTGGATCCAGACCCAGAACTCCTCTTCTGGACCAAGAACCAAAGTATGAACGAGTCCTCTCTTTGTAACTGGAGGCAAAATCCCATGAATCTTATTTCCAGGAAAAGTACAATTGAAATACACATACATTATACAGTAGTACACAGAAGGTACTCAGCTCAGAGGAGCACGTTCTACCTTCAGTTACTTCACTTCATTCTTCGTCTCATCCTAACGACAGCAGGAACTTTACTGCTCTTTGTCCACCTTCCAGCTCGACTTTGTGAAAGTGGCAGTTTGATTCTGCCTCTTTGCCTCTTTGCCTCTTTGTCTCTTCTTAAGGAACTAAATAAATATATTAAATATGTTGATGTCAATGCTTCAGCTTGTGTTTCAACAAATGCTAAAAATACCTCAGATCCTGTTCTCTCCCCTGAATGAGGTCACTGTGTGGACGGCCCCTGAGCTGGAACTGTTAAAAGAGGATGTTTCAGAGCTTCAGCTCAGTTTGGACGAGCAGCAGCAGAACCTCAGGATTCACTTCGTCACATCGTCTCCATTGTTTTTCTAGATGATGTTTTTCTTTACTGAGTCGAGGCTGAACGTCATGAACGTGTTTGATTCTGCACATGAGTGTTTTCTTTTGTTTTCTCTTCTTCACGACCCTAAAGAATCGTGATGAACTCCTCCAGAGTTTCTTATTTCACTCTGGCTGCGTATCTGGACTCTGGACTGTTGAGATACTTGTTCTTCATGATGCTCCTGTCGTTGTACTTGTTGATCGTTTGTGCCAACGTGCTGCTGATTGTAGTTATCTGTATGAACAGAAGTCTCCATGAACCTATGTACGTGTTTCTGTGCAGCCTGTTTGTAAATGAACTGTACGGCAGCACAGGCTTGTTTCCTTTGCTCCTGGTTCAGATTCTCTCGGACGTTCACACGGTTTCTCTTCCTCTGTGTTTCCTGCAGAACTTCCTGTTGTACTCGTACGGAGGTGCAGAGTATTTAAACCTGGCCGTCATGTCTTATGACCGATACCTCGCTATATGTTGCCCTCTGCAGTACAACACACACATGACAGTTAAGAAGATTGCAGTACTAATCAGCGTGGCGTGGTTTTGTCCTTTGCTTCTGTGTTTAGTTATGACGTCTTTGAGTAACTCTTTACATCTGTGTGGAACCATTATTGAGAAAGTTTACTGTGACAACTTCTCCATAGTCAAACTGGCCTGTTCCGACACCACAGTCAACAACATCTATGGACTGTTTGTGAGCTCTTTGTCAATATTTTCTCCTCTAATTCTCATTTTCTTCTCCTACATGAAGATTCTGAAGATCTGTCTCTCTGGCTCCAAGCAGACGAGACAGAAAGCCGTCAGCACGTGTGCTCCTCACCTGGTCTCTCTGCTCAACTTCTCATGTGGAGCTTGTTTTGAAATCCTGCAGAGCAGATTTCGCATGAGGACGTTACCCAATGTTTTGAGGATATTCTTGTCCTTGTACTGGCTCACGTGTCAGCCGCTGCTCAACCCGTTAGTCTACGGACTGAATCTGTCCAAAATGCGCATCATATGTAAAAGTCTTGTTTTTGCTGAAATAACACGTTGATTCGGGTCAAAACATGTCTGAGCTGATTAAAGATTAAAAACTGTGAATTCAAGTTGTTTTCTTAGAAACAGGGTTTTTAAATATAATGAAAGAAAGAATAAAGCTTTTACTGTCTTGGACTCGACTGGAGTTTCTTGCTCCTCCTGCTGCTCCTGCTGCTCCTGCTGCTCCTGCTGCTGCTGTTACACACACTCTGCTCAGTGTCTATGATACAGGTATTTCAAATACCTCTTTGAAATACACAATAGTATTTTGTCATTTGTATTAGATGAACGTTGATTCAGTTCAAGTTATATTTTCTTTATTTACAGAAAAACAAGCACATGGATAAAACTTAAATTAGATCCTGTAACATCGGCCTGAGAGAAAACCTGTTGAAGAGGATTCATATTTCATATCCAAATACTTTACTGTTCTGTATTTGTGTAGTTTAAAAATACTTAAAGATACTTTCTGTGAGACGTGATGATTCATAAACATGAGAGGTTGGAGAGAGAGAGAGAGAGAGAGAGAGAGAGAGAGGGAGGGAGAGAGAGAGAGAGAGAGAGAGTTGAGCTGGTGTCAGCTGCTGAAAATGTACAATCATTTTTCAAAAAGAACTGTTCGTTCATTAATAAAGCACAAACGTAGTAAAGCACAAACGTAACTCGTTATTTTTCCTGCAAACCTTTTTTCTGTTTGTGGGTTTATTACATTAAAGCTGCAGATCTGACGTCGGCTTCGCTTCATTTCTGCTGTTTGTACCTGGACTTCCTGTCAGAATGGTCTGATCTGGATTCTGACTTCCACCAAGTCGTTATGATTTAGTTCGTCAGCAGGACGATGTAAAAAACTATCAAAACGTTTGTGGAAACGTTTTAAAGTAAAGGATTACATGTGGTGAGATTAGGAAACTGATGGTGGAAACATTATGATTTTGTTCTTTTCATATTTAACAGATTTACACAAAAAGTATTTCACTGATTCCGTGATACAAATCCGTGTTTAGGAGCCTGATATTTATGGGTCCAAATAAACACATACATGTATGTGTGGTTTGATAAGCACACTGGTACATACATGTATAACCTCAGCAGTCAGACTGAAACTCGTCAAGATTAAAAAGTATGAAATAAATGACACTTTTAACAAATGTGTAAAAATCTTTATTTATTCACATCTTAACTCGCTGCTCATAAACTGAAACAACGTTTTTGTTTTAAATAAAAAACTAAACTCTGTTTTATTAGTTCAAACTTCCTCGTTTGCTTTGATCGTACAAGAGATGGGTTCGTTAAGATTTCAACGATATTAGTGATTATTATCTCATTATTATTATTATTTATCTTATTGATTCTCATCACTGCAGCTCTTTTGGTTATTTTAAAATTCATAAATTCAACATCATCATTTCATCTCTGATCAGAGATACACTCAAATATTCTAATATTAATATTTACTTTAGAACAAAAAGTACAATCGTTTTTTAATTTTCTTTCTCCTCTCGTCAGAACCAGGTTATACTTCTACCATTCCTATATATATATATATATATATATATATTTTATATTTATTATATTTATTTTTATTTGTATTTTATTTTATTTTAATATTTTTCTTTTTCTTTATCTAAATGCCCTTCTGCTGCTGTAATGTTGGAATCTCCTCAGTGTGGGATGATTAAGTCAATCTTATCTTATCTTATCTTATCTTATCTTATCTTATCTTACTTGTTTACAGAAATGTTTTGCAGCATTTCTGTAATAATCATTTTTGAAAAAGAGTCTTTTTCCTGCACTTTGAAATGAGATGAAACTTTACGTCAGTGAATGAAAGTGAACCACCGAGCTCTGGTTGGTCGGACTCACCAACCTGATCGTCACGAGCTCAGCGAGGCCCAGCACCTCTGTGATTGGTCAAAGAAATATAAGTCGCAGCACGTTTCCCTTCAGCAGCACAGACACTTGATTATTCAACACTGACTCACACAGAGAAATATGAAGAACGTGAGAGAACACAAAGAGACGATTGTTTTTTTGGATCATTTGTATTTGAAATGAGACATTTGTACATTTGCTGCTCTGAATTAGAAATCATCGTCAGTGATTTTAACGTCTGTCTCATGATGGAATAACTGTCGATGATCAATTCACTGATTATAACTGAATGTTTCAAAATGTCTTGACTCTGAAAATGGAAATCTTTGTGTGTTTGATGCTTTAACTGCACAATGCTAATGTTTTTCATTTGAAATAAGCCTGAGAACAAAAGTGACGTTTTCATTTATCCGTCTGAAAGATGATGATGATGAACTCCTCCAGAGTTTCTTATTTCACTCTGGCTGCGTATCTGGACTCTGGACTGTTGAGATACTTGTTCTTCATGATGCTCCTGTCGTTGTACTTGTTGATCGTTTGTGCCAACGTGCTGCTGATTGTAGTTATCTGTATGAACAGAAGTCTCCATGAACCTATGTACGTGTTTCTGTGCAGCCTGTTTGTAAATGAACTGTACGGCAGCACAGGCTTGTTTCCTTTGCTCCTGGTTCAGATTCTCTCGGACGTTCACACGGTTTCTCTTCCTCTGTGTTTCCTGCAGATCTTCTGTGTTTATTCTTACGCTTGTGTGGAGTTTTTTAATTTAGCCGTGATGTCGTACGACAGATACCTGGCCATCTGTTGTCCTCTGCAGTACAACACACGTATGACAACTACAAAAGTTACGATGCTAATTGTTGCAGTGTGGTTGTTCCCTTGTCTTGCGATTGTTGTTTTGATCTCATTGACTTCACCTTTACAGCTGTGTGGAAACATCATTCACAAAGTTTACTGTGGAAACTACGCGATAGTCAAACTGTCGTGTTCTGACACCACAGTCAACAACATCTACGGACTCATGTACACAGTTATCTCCATCATCCTCCCTCTGGTTTTGATTCTCTACACGTACGTGAGGATTTTAACAGTTTGTTTCTCTGGTTGTAAACAGACGAGACAAAAAGCCGTCAGCACCTGCACCCCCCACCTCCTCTCTCTGCTCAACTTCTCCTTCGGGGTTTGTTTTCAAATACTACAGAGCAGGTTCGATATGAGCGGCGTCCCGCACATATTGGGTATTTTATTATCTTTATACTTTCTGACATGTCAGCCGCTCTTCACTCCGGCACTGTACGGACTGAAAATGTCTAAGATCTGGATCATATGTAAACGTATGTTGTGTGGAAACATGTCAGCGTGAAAACACAGCACATGAATTTCTTTTCTGATGACATCTTTAATGTTGCAGTTTAAAATGTATCAATAATACAAACATGTGTTATGTACAAATATATTGTTTCATAAAGTGAGAATGTTTTTCTCTTGAGTCTAAAGTCAACGACAGAACCACAGTGAGTCTGACACGTGGACAGGAAGCAGAATCCACCTTGTAGTCGTGGACAATTTACTTAATATTAACTTACTTAATTAATGACTTGTGTGTATTACAAAGAACACATGAAGAGTTATATGTAAGTAAACATTTTATCATAATTTATCATAATAAATACAAAAAGTGAAAATTCAAAACACATTCAGTTTCAGAATCTGAAGTTCACAGTAAACATTTGATCTTTTTTATTTTGTAACAGACAAGAAATGATTGAAAACAATGATCCATCATCATCATGATCTATGATCCATCATCATCATGATCTATGATCCACCATCATGATCTATGATCCATCATCATGATCTATGATCCACCATCATGATCTATGATCCATCATCATGATCTTTGATCCATCATCATGATCTATGATCCATCATCATCATGATCTATGATCCATCATCATCATGATCTATGATCCACCATCATGATCTATGATCCATCATCATGATCTATGATCCACCCTCATCATGATCTATGATCCATCATCATCATGATCTTTGATCCATCATCATGATCTATGATCCATCATCATGATCTTTGATCCATCATCATGATCTTTGATCCATCATCATGATCTATGATCCATCATCATGATCTTTGATCCATCATCATGATCTATGATCCACCATCATGATCTATGATCCATCATCATCATGATCTATGATCCACCATCATGATCTATGATCCATCATCATCATGATCTATGATCCATCATCATCATGATCTATGATCCATCATCATCATGATCTTTGATCCATCATCATCATGATCTATGATCCATCATCATGATCTTTGATCCATCATCATGATCTATGATCCACCCTCATCATGGTCTTTGATCCATCATCATGATCTATGATCCATCATCATGATCTATGATCCATCATCATCATCATGATCTATGATCCATCATCATGATCTATGATCCATCATCATCATCATGATCTATGATCCATCATCATGATCTATGATCCATCATCATGATCTATGATCCACCATCATCATGATCTATGATCCATCATCATGATCTATGATCCATCATCATCATGATCTATGATCCATCATCATGATCTATGATCCACCATCATCATGATCTATGATCCACCATCATGATCTATGATCCATCATGATCATGATCTATGATCCATCATCATCATGATCTATGATCCACCATCATGATCTATGATCCATCATCATCATCATGATCTATGATCCATCATGATCATGATCTATGATCCATCATCATCATGATCTATGATCCATCATCATGATCTATGATCCACCATCATCATGATCTATGATCCATCATCATCATGATCTATGATCCACCATCATCATGATCTTTGATCCATCATCATCATGATCTATGATCCATCATCATCATGATCTATGATCCACCATCATGATCTATGATCCATCATCATGATCTATGATCCATCATCATCATGATCTATGATCCACCATCATGATCTATGATCCATCATCATGATCTATGATCCATCATCATCATGATCTATGATCCACCATCATGATCTATGATCCATCATCATGATCTATGATCCATCATCATGATCTATGATCCACCCTCACACGTGATTTACACACTTAGATCCGAACAAAACCGGCCGGGCACCATAGAGGTGGTTGTGTGTGTGTGTGTGTGTGTGTCTCTGTGTGTGTCTGTCTCTGTGTGTGTGTGTGTCTGTGTGTCTGTGTGTGTGTGTGTGTCTCTGTGTGTGTGTGTGTGTGTGTGTGTCTCTGTGTGTGTGTGTGTGTGTGTGCGTATGTATGCATGTCTGGACACTGTGTGTGTGTGTGTGTGTGTGTGTGTGTCTCTGTGTGTCTCTGTGTGTGTGTGTGTCTCTGTGTGTATGTGTGTGTCTGTCTGTGTGTGTCTCTGTGTGTGTGTGTGTGTGTGTCTCTGTGTGTGTGTGTGTCTCTGTCTGTGTGTGTGTGTGTGTGTGTGTGTGTGTGTTCAATATTCAGAATTTAACCTTGTTGTTTGATCCTGTTGTGAAATTCCGACCCTTTGATAAAACAACATAAACACAAAGATCAAAATAAATCTTCATCCTTTCATATTTAATAACATCTCAAGTCCTTTGATCTTCTCATCAGTGTAGTTTAAAGTGCAGGATGGAAACATCTCAAAGTCTAACTGGGAAATTATCAAATAACAATCTCAATACTTATCGCATTCAAATGTAAATATATAGCAATATAACATATATATAAATATGAGTTGTGTCATAGTGAACGAGTCTCTCCAGACGAGTTGAAACCTTTATTTATCAAAGAGCTCAGAAAACTGAATGAACGATGTCGCCACGGTCAAGAGGACGTTCCAATCACAACTACAAGAGAAATTTAAAAGCAAAAAAATGGCAGCTGCTGCATAATATGCACGGCAACGATCTGTCATGACACCCGATGGACGTATATGTTACGGATTTTAGACGTTTTCAGTCCGTACATCACAGGGTTGAAGAGCGGCTGACATGTTAGAAAATATAAAGATAAAAATATCCTCAACACAGTAGGAACACTGCTCATATCGAACCTGCTCTGTAATACTTCAAAACAAACCCCGAAGGAGAAGTTGAGCAGAGAGAGGAGGTGGGGGGTGCAGGTGCTGACGGCTTTTTGTCTCGTCTGTTTACAACCAGAGAAACAAACTGTTAAAATCCTCAGGTACGTGTAGAGAATCAAAACCAGAGGGAGGATGATGGCGATAACTGTGTACATGAGTCCGTAGATGTTGTTGACTGTGGTGTCAGAACACGACAGTTTCACCACAGAATAATTGTCACAGTAAACTTTGTGAATGATGTTTCCACACAGCTGTAAAGGTGAAGTCAATGAGATCAAAACCACGACCGCAAGACAAGGGAACAACCACGAGACAACAATTAGCATCATAACTTTTGTAGTTGTCATGTGTGTGTTGTACTGCAGAGGACAACAGATGGCCAGATATCTGTCGTACGACATCACGGTAAGATTTAAATATCCAACACAAACATAAGAGTGAACACAGAAGATCTGCAGGAAACACAGAGGAAGAGAAACCGTGTGAACGTCCGAGAGAATCTGAACCAGGAGCAAAGGAAACAAGCCTGTGCTGCCGTACAGTTCATTTACAAACAGGCTGCACAGAAACACGTACATAGGTTCATGGAGACTTCTGTTCATACAGATAACTACAATCAGCAGCACGTTGGCACAAACGATCAACAAGTACAACGACAGGAGCATCATGAAGAACAAGTATCTCAACAGTCCAGAGTCCAGATACGCAGCCAGAGTGAAATAAGAAACTCTGGAGGAGTTCATATTCCTCCACATTTCAGTTTGTAGAACAACGACACTGTTCAGCAAATGATTAAATCATCAAACACACAATCAGCACATTTCATTTATATAAACGAAGACCATGATTAAGAACTGAAGAACCTTCAGTGCATGAGAGTCTGAATCCTACAGAGTCTGGTTAGAGATGAGACAGTGACCTTAACTCCTTAAAGTCAGTGACGCCCACAGCAGCAGAGTGACGTCGTTACGGGAGGACTGACCGAGAGAGTGCTCCTGTTTTTCTATTTCTGTTTGTATGTGTATGAACCAGAGTCTGGCGCTGGTCTGTAAACCAGCAAAGCTTCGTACTGGACCTGAGCCTGAATCCACACTTATCTCCGAGTCCAGAGCAGCACAGAGCCCTTCGTCTGTGGCCTGTGACCCGTCAGCCATGATGTCCCTCACACGCCTCTTCTTCCTCCACATGTTCCTGCAGCTGTTTCCTCAGCATCCTCGTGCTTAGCTCACGGCTTTCAATGCTAACGCTTTGTCCACACTTTTTACAAACGGCCACTGGAACTTTTATCGTCCACGAGGTTTTCATCCGCCAAGAGATATCAGGCCCTAATGAAAGGTTCCATCTATAGAATCACTGTGGCTGTATGTCACTGTGACCTTTGACCTCCGACCACTGAACTCAAATCAGTTAATGTCATGAAATTCATCTTTTCTCTCGAGGCTGATTATTGGGCCTCAAACTGAATTTCACTCCACTGATGGAACACATGTTCACAGTTTAATGCATCGAGGAGCAGAACCAGATATTCAGAAGAAAGAAATACATTCAAATAAATAATACATCTGAATTCAAGCTCCAGTGTGTAAGATTCAGGTGAAGGGATTTATTTAATGTAGAATAATCCTCATGATGTTTTCACTAGTTTGTTTCACCTAAATTGTTTGAGTTGTAGTTTTCTTTACCCCAGAAAAGACTTTATATTTAAATACTTTATATTTACATGGAGGGGACCCTCTCTATGGAGGCTGTGATGTTTTTTACAATAGTCCAGACTGGACAAACTAAAATCTTTAGAGTTTTTGAGATCTGAAGCGGCCACAGGTTCTTTATCATGTTTGGAAGGAGAGGGGGGGAGGGGTGTTCAGCTGCAACATGACACTTCACCACTAGATGTCACTAAATTCTACACACTGAACCTTTAAATCATAACATGTGAATCAAATTCTGCTGAAATATTAGTTTTTGCTTTTATAAATGTATTTTTCTTTCTTCTTTTTATTAAAATGTTTTAATTAATTAATTAAATTTAAAAAACAGGGGAATAAAAGCAGCAGTAGATTGATTTCCGTGTCGATCTTTGATTTGTCCCTCATGGTCGTCCACAGCCGTGCGTCCGGTGGTGGCTTTAAAAGAAGCAGACGTGATGCTGGACTGTTGACTCGACTATTCACAGACTGAACTCTGCTGCTGCTTCACTCTCAGATCTGTGATGTGAGTATGACACTGAATTCTTCCTGGGATCTGAACCAAGATGAAAACCATGATGAACTCCACACAGTTTTCATATTTCATGCTCAGTGCTTTCTTCAACTCTGGACTGTTGAGATACTTGTTCTTCATGATGCTCCTGTCGTTGTACTTGTTGATCGTTTGTGCCAACGTGCTGCTGATTGTAGTTATCTGTATGAACAGAAGTCTCCATGAACCTATGTACGTGTTTCTGTGCAGCCTGTTTGTAAATGAACTGTACGGCAGCACAGGCTTGTTTCCTTTGCTCCTGGTTCAGATTCTCTCGGACGTTCACACGGTTTCTCTCCCTCTGTGTTTCCTGCAGATCTTCTGTGTTTATTCCTATGGAAGTGTAGAATTTACTAATTTAGCCGTGATGTCGTACGACAGATATCTGGCCATCTGTTGTCCTCTGCAGTACAACACACACATGACGCCTCATAAAATTGCTTTTCTCATTGCAGTTGTGTGGTTACCTCCCTGTGCTGCAGTTTTTGTCACAACGTTTCTGACGTGGTCTCTGCAGCTGTGTGGAAACATCATTCACAAAGTTTACTGTGATAACTACTCCGTCATTAAACTGGCCTGTTCTGACACCAGAGTCAATAACATCTATGAACTGGTGGCTGCTTTTCTCACAGTCTGTGTTCCTGTGTCTGTGAGTCTTTATTTCTACGTGAGGATTTTAACAGTTTGTTTCTCTGGTTGTAAACAGACGAGACAAAAAGCCGTCAGCACCTGCACCCCCCACCTCCTCTCTCTGCTCAACTTCTCCTGCGGGGTTTGTTTCGAAGTATTACAGAGCAGGTTCGATATGAGCACTTTACCTCTTGTGATGAGAATATTTTTATCCTTGTACTTTCTCACATGTCAGCCGCTCTTCAACTCCATCATGTACGGTCTGAACATGTCCAAAATACGCCTCCTATGTAAAAGTCTGCTCTTAAGATCCTCCAGCAAACGTGTTTGAATCAAAGACAATAAATTCCATCATGTGATGTTGTATTAAAATAAGCAAAAGAAGAGTCGATGAGTTTGATCTTTGACAAACAATAAATATTATGTTTTATTTGTTTTCAGTGGAAAAACATTTGTTTTGTTTCTTTTTCATTTAAAAACACTTTGATACTTTACTCAGATACTTTACACTTCTACTTTACACTGATACTTTACTGAGATACTTTACTCAGATACTTTACTCAGATACTTTACTGATGGTGTGAGTTTGTCCTCCAGCTCCACTGTGAGGAACCTTGAGTTCTGTTGGACCAGGACATTTGACCAACACATAGAACAAGTCTCTAGGACAGCTTTCTTCCACCTGCACAATATTAAGAACATTAGAAACATCCTGTCTCAGAAGGACGCTGAGAAACTCGTCCATTTGTTCTCTAGACTAGATTAACTCTTTATTATCAGGACGTCACAGGAAGTCTGAGAAAAGTCTCCAGTTGGTCAAAGTGCTGCAGCAGAGTGCTGACAGGAAGTAGAAGAGATCTTATTACTCCTGTCTTCTCTACATCAGCTTCCTGTAAAATCCAGAATATCAAGATTCTGCTCCTCACATTTAAAACCTTAACAATCAAACCTTCATATGTCAAAGAGCTGATAACACCATGTCATCCAGAAAGATCAGTTCACTACCAAAACACAGGTTCTCCTGTGGTTCTAGAGTCTGTAAGAGGAGAACAGGAGGTGAACCTTCAGCTACCAGGCTCCTCTCCTGTGGAACCAGCTCCCACTCTGGGTTCCAGAGTCTGTAAGAGTAGAACAGGAGGTAGAACCTTCAGCTACCAGGCTCCTCTCCTGTGGAACCAGCTCCCACTCTAGGTTCTAGAGTCTGTAAGAGGAGAACAGGAGGTGAACCTTCAGCTACCAGGCTCCTCTCCTGTGGAACCAGCTCCCACTCTGGGTTCTAGAGTCTGTAAGAGGAGAACAGGAGGTAGAACCTTCAGCTACCAGACTCCTCTCCTGTAGAACCAGCTCCCACTCTGGGTTCTAGAGTCAGACACCATCTCTACATTTAAAGTTAAAGTTAAATGTTCCTCTTTGATAAAGTCTAAAGTTCTGGATCAGGTCCTGAACCATCCCTTAGTTACAGTATGTTGCTATAGGTCTAGACTGCTGGGGGAACTCCCATCATGCACTGAGGGAGAACTCCCATCATGCACTGGGCACCTCTCCACTTCTCTCTGTCTCTCTGCCCCCCCCCCACACTCATTTATTTATTTTAATAAATGTCAATGACTGTTTCACTTTGTCCTCCCATAGTCTCTCTCTCTCTTTTTCTCTCTTATCTCAGATGTCTCTCACTCCAGAACCTCAGGACAACAACTTTTACTATTACTAATTACAATATCTCAGTAATTCATGATGATATCAAATGTGTCCGTTATCAATAATAATTAATCGTCTTTACACTGTTGTTTACATTTAAACTCGTCAGATCTGAAACCTGATGGCGCTCAAGTGTCCCCGGTCTTTCTCGCCCCCCCTCTCCCCTACTTCCCCCTCCCCACTATCTCTCTCTCTTCTCCCCCCACCCCCCCCCTCTCTCCTCCCCATGTCTCTCTCCTCCCCCGGTGGAGGCAGATGTCTCCTCACTGAGTCTGGTTCTTGAGGTTTCTCTCTGTTAATGAGGAGTTTCTCCTCCACAGACTCAAAGTGCTGCTCATTGTTCACCTGTTGGTTTCTCTAGATTTAGATTTTAAGGTCCTGACCTTCTCTGTGAAGAGTCTTGAGATCATGTATATTATGATTTGGCGCTATACAAATAAAATTGAATTGAATTGAATTGAAATACTTTACTCAGATATTTTCACCTTTAAGTAAGTGACAGCGCCACCTACAGGAGACACAGCATTAACATCGTTAACAGTACTGCTTTATTTGGTCTCCTAATGTCACTGCTGACACTGATAAAAAGTCCAGAATAACGTTCTGCATCTCTGAAATGGAACGTCTGAAGTTCTTCTTACTCTTTACTGTCTGAGGATCGACTTTAAGGTTCTCGTCCTCACACACGAGGTTCTGAAGAACACTGAGAACATCTGCAGCAAATCTATCAGAGGTTCCAGCCAAAAGGAAATCTGAGATGTAGCTTCTGTCTCTGCACTTTTACAAAGTATGAAAATACAAATAAAAAAAGACAGCAATGATTTCTAAATTTAATTTGACTTTCATTGCAGACAGTATGAACATAATATATTTTATGTTTTATCAACTTCATTTAATTCTAAATATACATCCATTCCTGCCATTCAGGCCTGCAACACGTTCCAAACAAAGTTGGGACGGGGGCAGTTTAGGGCGAGTAATGAGTTAGAATGATTCAAAGATGAAGTGATTTAAAATAGTCGATGTCAACAGGTGATTGAAATCATGATTTAGTACAAAGATGGACAGAGGATCACCAACAAATGTGTGAGAAAACTATTGAAATGTTAAAAAACCAGGGTTCAGATAAAGACAGGAAGGGATTCGGTTATTTCATCCTCTATCAATCAATCCATCAAATTTAATGTGTGCAGCCCGTAGGCTTTAACAAGCTGTGACATCATCTGTTCTTCACTCAACAAGAGTAAAACTACTAGAAACACCTTTTAACGGGGAAAAGAACGTAGAAACCTCAGAGAGACACGTGAGGATCCGTCTCCCAGGACGGACAGAACGTTCGATGGAGGACGTCAGAAAAAGAAGAGTAGTTCCAGCACTGGTTAGAGTAAACAGTTTGCAGCTTGATGGAAGGTGAATGAATTGAGGAGTTATTGTCAGTAATGGTCGAGTATCTGAGGAGACATATTGTTTATCAAGCAGTCTTGTTGTGATCATAGTCCACGATCAGGATCAGGATCCACCACCATCAGGATCCACCACCAGGATCTATGATCCACCACCATCAGGATCCACCACCATCAGGATCTACCACCAGGATCCACCATCAGGATCCACCACCAGGATCCACCATCAGGATCTATGATCCACCATCAGGATCTATGATCCACCACCAGGATCCACCATCAGGATCCACGATGTGGATCTGCGAGCGATAAGGCCCAGAGACTCCGAGGAAGAAGTCAAGTCAGTAACGTGTTGATGAGACATTCGTTTATTTGATGTGATGAGGAGCGAGCAGAGGAAAGAGAAGCTCCATGTGTCATGTGTTCCTCCACATTCTAAAGCTACAGCAGCAGAACTCAGAGCTGATCTAAGACGAGTCTGGACCAGCTCTCACTATAAGCTTTATGTTAAAGGAAGGTTTAAAGCCGACTCTTAAACGCAGAGCGGGAGTCTGCCTCCTGAACTGAACCTGAGATGCTTCCACAGGAGAGGACTTTTACTTTTAGAGACTTGAGGGACAACAAGTTAGTCTGAATTCTGGGAGCTCAGGGCTCTAGTGGTGATATGGTACTTTGAGCTCTTTAAAGGTTGATGGTGTCATATTATTAATGTAGGTGAGGAGGAGAACTTTAACAGGAAGCCAGTGTAGTGAAGCTAATACAGGAGACATGTGGTCTCTGTCCCTGGTTCTTGTCAGGACACGTGCTGCAACATGTTGGACAAACTGCAGAGTCTTTAACGACTCAGTGCTGGAGCCTGATAATAAGGAATTACAATAATCAGGTCTGGATGGGACAAAGACCTGGACGAGTGTTTCTGCATGTTTCTGAGACATGTCTGATTTTAGAGATATTACGTAAGTGAAAGAAGGCGGTCCTAGAAATTAGTTTGAGTGAGAATCAAAGGACAAATAGGGATCAAAGAAGACTGTTTCATTGGAAGCGAGGGTAATGTCATCTAGCGCAGCGTCATCATTAGATGATGATCTCTGAGGTGTTTAGGGCCGAGTGTTAGAACCTCGGTTTTATCTGAGTTTAATAAGAGATAATCATCCAGGTTATTGTGCATCATTAAAAGATTCAAGGAATCTGGAGGAACTGTGCATATTTCAACAAGACAACACAAAACCACGTTCTGCACACATGACAAAGACATGGCTGCTGAAGAAGAGGGTGGGGGTGCTGGACTGGCCTGAGTGCAGAGACAGAGACAGACAGAGACAGAGACCCTGGACCACCGCACACCTCATTTTCTTTTCTGTTTTTATGCCTTTTTTAAATCAAATGTTAATTTATATTACTATATTATATTTGTTTCGTTTGAATGTAATTTAACATGTGTCTTAATATCTGTTCTCTTCTTATTTGAATTAAATTTAACGTGTATATTTTTCATCTATATTGTATGTAATTGTACTGCATTTTCTGTATGGAAGGTGCTACATTAATAAAGTTATTATTATTATTCTACCAGGTGGTGAACAGTTGAAGAACACGAATCATCTCATGTTCAAACATAGTGTTTGTTGTTTGATATCATCCGGTCTCTGTGGAGTCCAGAGCTGATTGGTCTCTGTGGTCTCTGCTCTGGACGTTCTGAGGGAACCAGTGGTCTCAGTGTCTCATGTGAAGACACCTCAGGGAGGAACTTGTTGATGAGCTGCGGTGACCTTTGACCTGAGGGACAGTCGCAGCCTCTGTGGGATCAACTCTAATGGTGTTTGGTGAAGTTCATTATTAGTTTTGTCAAAGTTTCTTCTGAGACGTTTCCTCTCTGAGAGTCTGAAGCTTCGTGTTTGTTCATAGTTCGTTCTGTCAGTTTTAGTTTCAGTAATTTAGGGATTAAACGTACGTCCTGTCGTCATCACCTACGTGGGCGGAGTCTACCTATAGTCGGTTTGTAGATGGAGTCAGGTTGTGGGGGGGTAGTCTTTCTGTTTGAAATGGAGAAGATGAATGAAGCTTCATCTGGTTGCTATGGTAACATCATTATTATGGTATTAGCAAATCAAACTTAAGTGCAAACAGGAGCTATTTGAGTGAAAGGGATGAAAAGTGATACACAATCTGAACATAGATCCAACAAGTCATGGAAGTCATAGAAAAAACCTCCATATTCCACAGTCACAACATGGTGACACCCACAGTAACTGTCTCTGTGTCCAGATTCAGGACGGAGCTTGTGACGGATGAGAGATTCTACACAGAGACTCTGTGGCCTGTAAACACGACAAACCACAACTGACGTTTACACATGTTCCGTAGTTTTGACATTTGCAATCCAAACATGATGGGATTCAACAGAGGCTGCAGCACAGAGAAATACAAGGACAAGATGAGTCTGAGCACTTTGGGAAGATTGGACACATCAAACCTGCTCTGCAGGATCTCAAAGCAACAGCCGAAAGAGAAGTTGAGCAGCGACACCAGGTGGGGGGTGACGGTACTGACGGCTTTTTGTCTCGTCTGTTTGGAACCAGAGAAACAAACTTTGAGAATCTTCATGTAGGAGAACAGGATCGGGAGCAGAGGAACTAAGATGGTTATAAAAACTCCAAACAGTCCGTAGATGTTGTTCACTGTGGTGTCGGAACACGCTAACTTTACCACGAGGAAGTTATTACAATACAAATTATTTAAGACGTTCCCACACAGTGTCAAACGGATGTTTAACAATAAAGTAACTAAGCACTTTACAGAGGAATACAACCAGAGCACAATAATGAAGATAACGGCTTTGTTAGACGTCATACGTGTGTTGTACTGCAGAGGACAACAGATGGCCAGATATCTGTCGTACGACATCACGGCTAAATTACAAAACTCAACATTTGCATACGTGTACAAACAGAAGATCTGCAGGAAACACAGAGGAGGAGAAACCGTGTGAACGTCCGAGAGAATCTGAACCAGGAGGAACGGAAACAAGCCTGTGCTGCCGTACAGTTCATTTACAAACAGGCTGCACAGAAACACGTACATAGGTTCATGGAGACTTCTGTTCATACAGATAACTACAATCAGAGACGTGTTGGAAATGATGATGAACATGTAAAGCACTGCAGTCAACATGAAGAACAAGTAGCGCAGAGTTCCCACATGTAAATACGCCTCAAGAACAAAATCATTTAAAGTTAAATTCATCATCATCACTTTAAATTCTGACACAATAAAATGATGAAACTTTTCATTCTCATCGTTTTGTCCAAAATGAAAACTTGTTCAGAAACTTTAGAAAGTTACTTTCTGAATTTTCGTAAATATTCAGATAGAAACATGTCGTCATGTGTCTGTGTCTCTTCTCTGAAGACGTCCAAAACATACGTCCACTTTATAACCACGACTGTTGACTGCTGGTTGACACATACATGAACTGAGACTCCGCCTACCCCTCCATCACCTCCCTGCGGCGAGACATTTTTTTAAAGAGTAACTTTGGTATCAAACCGTTTTTCTGTTTGAGTGACAGCTTTAATTAGATCTGATCATATAAAAAACTGTAAACTTTCAAGTTCAATGTCTGAGCTGATCAAAGTCTTCTCTTTGCTCTTTGATGACTTTGTCATGAACGAACACTGTCAAGGAAATGAAGCCGAAGGTTTGTACAGTGTTTTGTGGATGTTTGTTAATTAATGTTAATTATTGTTGTACATGTTGATATTCATCTTTTAAACACTTCACTTCACTTAGAAGCGTTTTTTTGAATTTGACGCGTTACAGTCGCACAAATAAAAGTAGCAGAAAATGACAAATATGAACAAACGTGTTCACGTTAGTGACGGGGCCTCTGAAGTCAGGCCCTCTGAAGTCAGGGCCTCTGAAGTCAGGCCCTCTGAAGTCAGGGCCTCTGAAGTCAGGGCCTCTGAAGTCAGGCCCTCTGAAGTCAGGGCCTCTGAAGTCAGGGCCTCTGAAGTCAGGGCCTCTGAAGTCAGGCCCTCTGAAGTCAGGGCCTCTGAAGTCAGGGCCTCTGAAGTCAGGGCCCCTCTGTTAGTGACGTGGGATCTTCGTTAGTGAAGGGGCCTCTGAAGTCAGGGCCCCTCTGTTAGTGATGTGGCCTCTGAAGTCAGGGCCTCTGAAGTCAGGGCCCCTCCGTTAGTGACGTGGGATCTTCGTTAGTGAAGGGGCCTCTGAAGTCAGGGCCCCTCTGTTAGTGATGTGGCCTCTGAAGTCAGGGCCTCTGAAGTCAGGGCCTCTGAAGTCAGGGCCCCTCCGTTAGTGACGTGGCTTCTGAAGTCAGGGCCTCTGAAGTCAGGGCCCCTCCGTTAGTGACGTGGGATCTTCGTTAGTGAAGGGGCCTCTGAAGTCAGGGCCCCTCTGTTAGTGATGTGGCCTCTGAAGTCAGGGCCTCTGAAGTCAGAGCCCCTCCGTTAGTGACGTGGCTTCTGAAGTCAGGGCTTCTGAAGTCAGGGCCCCTCTGTTAGTGACGTGGGATCTTCGTTAGTGAAGGGGCCTCTGAAGTCAGGGCCCCTCCGTTAGTGACGTGGCTTCTGAAGTCAGGGCCTCTGAAGTCAGGGCCTCTGAAGTCAGGGCCTCTGAAGTCAGGGCCCCTCTGTTAGTGACGTAGGATCTTCGTTAGTGAAGGGGCCTCTGAAGTCAGGGCCCCTCTGTTAGTGACGTGGCCTCTGAAGTCAGGGCCTCTGAAGTCAGGGCCTCTGAAGTCAGGGCCCCTCCGTTAGTGACGTGGGATCTTCGTTAGTGACGTGGCCTCTGAAGTCAGGGCCTCTGAAGTCAGGGCCTCTGAAGTCAGGGCCCCTCTGTTAGTGATGTGGCCCTTCCATCAGTGACAGGGCCTCTGAAGTTGGGTCGCTAACCCTCATGAATAATTCACTGTCTCTTTACTTTTAAATCATCTTAAAACTTTTAAAGATCATTTTTACAGTTGAGACTTTTCATATGTTTGACGTAACTTTGTGTCTTTGAACTTAAACAGTTTGATTCCATTGTTGTCGTCCATGCGAAGTTAAATCAACTGTTATTTTATTTTAATGATCATAACAAACGTCTTTGTGAAGAACACAGGTCATTATGCGTCCTCTGAGAGTCTGATTGGTCTCTGTGGTCTCAGTGTCTCATGTGAAGACGCCTCAGGGACAAACATGTTGATGAGCTGCAGTGACCTTTGACCTGAGGGACAGTCGCAGCCTCTGTGGGATCAACTTCAGCCGAGTTAACTTTGATAACAACAATTAACAAGCTGCGTGAACACGAGTTCAAACGTTTACATAAAATAAGAAGAAGAAGGTTCCGACGGTTGACCTCATTCACAATAAGACTTTATTCCAACAATGTTGTAAATTCCATTTATATTCCTGGTGACATATTTTACTTGATGATGTGAATCTCCTGCTCCTCCACCTCCCAGAGCTTCTCGACCGGAGCACAGTGACCTCACTGTCGTGAGAAACCAGTTTGAGAAGATCTTTGTGACATGGTGCCTTCTCCTGCTGGGAGGAGCCATCACAAGATGGGTGTGGTCATAAAGGGATGGACATGGTCAGCAGCAATACTCAGGGAGGCCGTGGTGTTTAACTGATGCTCAGTTGGTGCTGAGGGCCCGAAGTGTGACCAAGAAAACATCCCCCACACATTACACCTCCACCAGCCTGAACCTTGATACGAGGACGGATCCACACTTTCATGTCGTTTAAATTCTGACCATGAATGAAATCGAGACTCATCAGACCAGGCAACGATTTCCAATCTTCTAATGTCCAGTTCTGAGTCTGTGAACGTTTGCCTCAGTAGATCTCAGCTGACAGGAGTGGCACCGGTGAGGTCTTCTGCTGCTGTAGCCCATCTGCTCCAAGGCTCCACGTGTTGTGTTCAGAGATTCTGCAGACCTTGGTTGTAACGAGTGGTTATTTGAGTTACTGTTTCCTTTCTATCATCTCCAACCACTCTGCCCATCCTCCTCTGACCTCTGACCTCAACAAGACATCTTCATCCACACAGCTGCAGCCCACTGGATATTTACTCTTCTTAGGACCGTTCTCTGTGAACCCTAGAGATGGTCGTGTGTTCAAATCCCAGTAAATCAGCAGTTTTTGAAATACTCAGACCAGCTCGTCTGGCACCAACAACCACGACACGTTCAAAGTCTCTTAAATCCACTTTGTTCCTCATTCTGATGCTCAGTTTGAACTTCAGCAGGTCGTCTTCACCACATCTGGACTAAATGCACTGAGTCGCTGCCATGTGATTGGATGATTAGCTATTTGTGTTAACAAGCAATTGAACAGGTGTTCCTAATAAAGTGACCGGTGAGTGTATATATATCTATTTATGAACATGGATGACAACACGGCTCCACAAAGTGAAGCTTAAGTGTCTCTATTGTCCCCTGGTGTCTGACTTCACTATAGCTCATTAACCTCCTCCTCCATGTTAGCAGATGGGACAAAGATGTTTGTGTCATTTCAGCTCGTTCTTCTCTCTGATGTTCGTTCAACTGTTTCTGATCAGTTTGGTTTAATTAGTTATTGATGATATAAAAACAAGATGTCATGATTGACAGCTGACACTGACTCAGGATTGGTCACGAGTGTGTATGGGCGGGACCTCGATACCCACGATCACTACTGAACAGACACTGACTGTAAATGACATCATTACAACAAGACAGTGTTCGAGTCCCTCTCCCCGCCAACGTCTCCCAGCTCCTCCGAGGGAGGTGTTTCCAGGCCTGATGGGAAATTTAGCTTCATCAGTCTCTAAACTACATTTCCCATCAAGCCTGGAAACACTCTGGAATGGAGGTGACATCATCACATTTCATTTAGCTGACGCTTTTAAGTCAACTAAATGAAAGTGACTCACCATGAGTCCATCTGCTCCTGGTTGATGAACCATGAGGGAACGAACCAGAACAAGAATCAAGTTCATTAGCTGCAAAAAAGACGAACTACGAAGTGCTGCATGTTTTACTTTTTATCCAAGGTGCAGTCTGAAGAGAGCCTGGACCAGAGCCTGGACCAGAGCCTGGACCAGAGCCTGAACCAGAACCTGAACCAGAGCCTGGACCAGAGCCTGGACCAGAGCCTGAACCAGAGCCTGGACCAGAGCCTGAACCAGAACCTGAACCAGAGCCTGGACCAGAGCCTGGACCAGAGCCTGGACCAGAACCTGAACCAGAGCCTGAACCAGAGCCTGAACCAGAGCCTGGACCAGAGCCTGGACCAGAACCTGGACCAGAGCCTGGACCAGAGCCTGGACCAGAGCCTGAACCAGAGCCTGGACCAGAGCCTGGACCAGAACCTGAACCAGAGCCTGGACCAGAGCCTGGACCAGAGCCTGGACCAGAGCCTGAACCAGAGCCTGAACCAGAGCCTGGACCAGAGCCTGGACCAGAGCCTGGACCAGAGCCTGAACCAGAGCCTGGACCAGAGCCTGGACCAGAACCTGAACCAGAGCCTGAACCAGAGCCTGAACCAGAGCCTGAACCAGAGCCTGGACCAGAGCCTGGACCAGAACCTGGACCAGAGCCTGGACCAGAGCCTGGACCAGAGCCTGAACCAGAGCCTGGACCAGAGCCTGGACCAGAGCCTGTGCCGCCTTCTGACTGAAAAGAGGACGTATTCTCCTGACAGTTGACTGTCGACTGTCACACCCAGGTTCCTAGAGGTCTGGGTGGGGGGGCCACCACAGCGTTGTCAATGGTAATAGTGAAATCATGGGGGGGGCTCTGTCTTGTCAAGGTGAATCTTCAGGTGGTGTGTGGACGTCCACAGAGAGACGTCAGTCAGACTGCTACCTGTGTTTCATGTTAGTTCTGGTCAGGACCGCTGAGACCGACCATCTTCCTTTAACCGTCCAGAATCAACCCTGCGGACATGATGATGGTTCCTCTTCCTCTGATGAAAGTCCCTGTTGAACATGTTCACCAGGAGGGGGCGTGGCCACAGCCCAGCCAGCGCTCTGATGTCATCAGACGTGGCTATACAGTCGTATGTCTGAGGTGAATAAGATCAGCTGGTCAAACCTGAGTGTCTCAGCTGTGTGTCTCACCTGTGTGTCTCAGCTGTGTGTCTCAGCTGTGTGTCTCACCTGTGTGTCTCAGCTGTGACTGCTGCTGTTGTTACATCATTCATTCCGTCAGTGGTTCGTGTGATTAACGAGCAGCTGCTGGTCTGTGGTTGTTGGTTGTGATGATTATTAACGACTTGTGTGATCAGATGCTCTGATGTTGTGATGCGTCTGTTTTCTTGTTTGAAGATGTTGATTTGTTTTTGATGCAGAAACTTTGTGTTCCGTCACACTGGACAGATGTGAGGCCTTGTTGTCAGAGGAAAGGTGTTCTTCAGTTAAACTTCTGGTTCTGTATCAGTGGATTTGATGAGGGCATGTTGTAGACGTGTAGACGTGTTGTAGTCGTGTTGTAGTCGTGTTGCAGACGTGTTGTAGACGTGTTGTAGACGTGTTGTCGTGTTGCAGACGTGTTGGCACCTGTGATGGAGAATAACTCTGAGATTGTCTTCGTGCTTCAGGGTCTTAACGACTCCCTGATCAACCGACAGCTGTACTTTGCGTTGGCGTTGACGTCTTACCTGTTCACCATCTTCGTGAACGTGACGCTCATCGCCACCGTGTGTGTGGAGAAGACGCTGCACGAGCCCATCTACATCTTCCTGTGTAACCTGTGCATGAACGGGATCTGCGGAGCGTCTAGTTTCTACCCGAAGCTGCTGCACGACCTCCTGGCCGACTCCCATGTCATCTCGTACTTGGGCTGCATGATGCAGATGTTTGTTGCGTACAGTTACATGTTCTGTGAGTTTACCAGTTTAACCGTCATGGCGTACGACCGGTACCTGGCCATCTGCAGGCCGCTGCAGTACCGGGCTCTGATGACGCCGCAGAAGGTGGCGCAGCTGCTGCTGCTCACCTGGTGCTTCACGTTGCTGGAGAGCATGGTGGGCATGGTCCTGACCACCAGGCTGCAGCTCTGCGGACGCAACCTGGACAAGTTGTTCTGCACCAACTGGGACGTGGTGAAACTGTCCTGCGGCGGGGACACGCTCGTCAACAACGTGTACGGCTTCGTGCTCATGTTGTCGCACGTGACTCAGACCGGACTCATCCTGGTCTCGTACGCTCACCTGGTGCGAGCTTCGCTGCGCTCGCGCTCGGACCGCCGGAAGTTCGTGCAGACGTGTCTCCCGCACCTCGTCACGCTCCTCGTGTTCACGCTCTCGACCGTGTTCGACGTCATGTACTCGCGCTACGGCAGCGGGAGCGCGCCTCAGGCGCTGCGGAACGCACTGGCTGCGGAGTGTCTGGTGATTCCTCCGCTCATCAACCCGATGATCTACGGAATCAAACTGCAGCACATCCGGACCCGCATCCTGCGCAACATGGGCCTGACTGCGGAGAGTCCGCATCCATGACTCAGTCCGCACAAGCAGTTCTTTATTATTAATATTATTATTGTCTGAATGAAGGTTCATTTCTTATTCATTGTAAAATATCAGAACGCAGATTCATATAATTCACATTTAATGAAATTAACTAAAGGTTCATTCATGTGAAGAGAAAAATGTTGAAACTTTACATTAAAATAAATTACAATTCTCATATTTCATATATTTTCATTGACTGTGTCAAATAATCAGTGACTAAATCATAAAAGGTCAAAAATGCGTTTTATAAATCTGTTCACCCAACACTGAATTCATTCGTACGGAGGCCTGAGGTCCCAGAGATGAACAAGGTGCAGAGTTCATGTCTGAGTGACACGTCTTCCTTCAGATTCATGGATGAAAAATAAAACTTGATTAACTGACTTTTCTCTAAGATACAAATCTTCTGGCTGTGAGCGAGCGATTAAAACAAACTTCTTGTGCACACACAATAAATAATGGGCTTCAGACATTTTTGTCTCATTTTCAAAAACATAAAATCAACATTTATAGATTTTTCAGTCTTTTAAAATAAAGTGAAAAGTTAAGAAACAGCTGCAGAACAAAAACCAAAGACTTTGAATAACTGAATGAGACAAATGTATAAAATAGGTTTTAAGACATAATTCATAATTACAAAATAAAGTAGAAGCGTTGATGACATGTTTGACAGATAAAAAAGTGATGACTCAAACTCTGACATTTCAGTTTCACTTAAATTTATTAGATTTTACATCAGGATCATAAACACCAGGGGGCGTGACCTTTGATGACATCATCACCAACGACACTATCTCAAGTCAAACGAAAACAGTTACCATGGTGATGGCAGAAGCAGTGAGACAGATTCCATTGAAAATAAACATGGAGCTGAACAAGCCTCTATCATCATGACAACACATCTTCACCAGCAGCTCGTCCTACAACTTCAATATTTTTCACCTGTCGAGTGGAAAAATAAATCAAACCACCAGGGGGCGCTCTGTTAGTTTAAAGGGACCTTGAACTCCATGTATGGAAGTTCTTTAATGGCAACAGAGCAAATCAAATTTGAGTTAATCTTAATTAATGATCAGTTTCATTATCGATCCATATTTTATCTGATTAAAGATTCATTAAGAACTGAAGTTTTAAACAAAGATGGAAACTTTGATTTCAAAATTATTTGATCAGCTTCTTTTCTTAGAAAAATAAAAGTTCAGTTTCATTTATGTTTTTTTAAATATCTAACTACCTTTCGTCATAAATATATATACACATATATATATATATACACACATATATATATACATATGTATATATATACACATATATTAAGGAGAATGTATTTTAGAATTATTAGAATTATAGTGAAATATTAGAATGATTTATCGCTTCACTGTGGCATCAACAGGCTGCTATAAAAAAAACGTGTCATTAACGAACTTCCATATCGAGACGCTGCAGGAAAACAAGTTTCAACGTCATTTTCCTTCACCTCAAAACACATGTTCTTCTCTTTCGACTCTGTTCCCATCATGCTCTCTGCTGAGTTCCCATCATGCTCTCTGCTGAGTTCCCATCATGCTCAATCTTCTGTCACTTTCTGTCTCTAACGTCAAACGTCTTCCTCAGTCCAACATGAACTTCACTGACACCAAAGAGAGGAAGCTAACACAACAGGAAGTGACATCACGAGAGGGACCAGGCATGTGGAGGGGGAGTTAGACAAAACGACGAATCAAGTTGTTCCTCTCTGGTTCCAGGAACTCGTCGAGCAGAGCGGTCGTCACCTTTGTAAGCTCCTCCTCCAGACTGGACACGTCACTGCAACAGACACACCCACAGATCACACACTGATCACTTTGTCGGGTTAAATACTACGACAACATTTTCTCTGGATGAATCAAAGATCCAGGATGAAGCAGAGGGAGGTTGTGATGTCACAGTCAGCTGACCTTTTCCCCGGCGGCGCGCAGAACTCTGTGTAATATTTGATCTTGGGTTCAGTGCCGCTGCTTCTCAGCGTGGCCACAACGCCGTTCTGAAGCGTGAAGGTGATCATCTGACTGCTCCTGGACACAGGAAGAACCTCCACAGGAAACACAGAGTCACATGATGTCACGAAAAACAAGCATCACCTGGAACAGCTGCTTCCTGTTCACGTCTTACAGATCTAAAGTCCGTCTGGCTGCTGTCGTATCCCGTGGTAACGTCTCTGACATGGACGATACTGATGCCACCGCACGTCTTCGGGTACGATCCCTCGCCGTCAAAGTTTCTGATCCGACCAAAGATCTTCAGGATGGTGGGCGGGTGGTTACAGACGACGTAGGAGGTCTTAGACACATGAAAACCATACCTGCAGACAGGAAGCAGCAACAGAGAGGCGTCTCAATGTGATGATCCCGTTCAATCCAAAGACCGAACGAGCGTCTGCTCTGAACATGAACCAGCTCTTCACTCTCAAGTGTCTGCTGCTCCCTGGTGGAGGAAGCTGGGTAATGATCTGTCTTCATAAACTAATTCAATTAAATCTTTAACTTCGAATGAAAATCATCGAGAACATTTCGAACTGTTTCACCAAAGAATTAACACGAACCCTAAGATTTCTGAAGACAACAGAACTGAGTGTACGTATCAACACATACGTCTGGTAGATGTTGTGGAGCTGCTGGTTCAGACTCAGGCTCTTGTTGTGAAGGTAAGCGGCCATTTCTGCCACGACGGCTGCCGAGCTCACGCCATCTTTCTCAGGGACCATACTGCCGCACAGGAAACCTGATGTCACAGAGAGAAGTGTTTCTGTCGGGCTCCACTTCGCTCTTTACCAAGTGTTTGATCATTAAAAGGTGAAACCGCAGACCCAACAGTGAAGCTCTGCAGTTCACTTTTCATCATAACTAGTGGTCCTAGACGTCCGCACACAAAAATGAGCCAATCAGCTGCAGTTCAAATGTAGTGAGCACAAGGTCGAGAGATTTCAAAACATTCAGTTACCAATCGACTCCTCGAAGGAGAATATGACCGTGTTCCCTGTTTTGGAGAGTTCGTGCATCCTGTTCCCGATCCACTTAAACCCTGGAAGAGTTTCCTGTTCAACACAGAAACCAGAGATCATCATCCTCTTCCATCAGCCTGAGTCCAGGTGGAATCGTTCTGGTCTCACCTCAAAGTGGAACCCCTCCGTGTGAGCGAGGGCGCGCAGGATCTTGGACGACACCGTGGTGGCCAACATGTAAACGCTCCGAGTGTCTGCGGGATCTGGATGATTCTCCTTCCAGTTAAAGAACATCCACCAACCCAACAGAGCGGCCAGCTCATTACCTGTGAACACCTTCCAGCCACACCTGTGACGACACAGCGGGAATGTGTCAGAGCTTTTCTCTCTGACAACATGGACTGAAGTGCCTTTAAGCAAACATCACAGTTACCCATCAGACTTCTCTGCTACAGCCAAACGGTCGGCATCAGGATCCGTTGCCAAGACGATCTGAGCGTTCTCCCTCTCTGCCAGAAGAAGAGAAAGCTCCTGCAACATAGAAGAAAACTGACACTACAAAAACCCTGAGTGTACAAAATGAACCTTGAACATGGATCTGAGTCTCACCAGAACAGACTGTCCCTCCTCTGGGTTCGGACATCGGACAGAGGAGAAGTTGGGATCGGGGTCTTTCTGCTCAGGTACGGGAATCGGTGGTCTGAAGCCGAAGGTCTGGAAGGCCTGCTGGACGAAGACGTGTCCGACGCCGTGGAAGGACGAATGGACAAACTTCAAAGGACAGCTGCGATTTAGATCCCTGAGAAACAGAGACAATAGTTGACTGACTCCACCAGGGGGAGACGGTTTTTACAAAGATTCTGAGATTCACCAGTTTTCTTCTCTGGGATTTGATCTTATGTAAAAACTGAATCTACACTGAAGAGAACTGAAGAAATACTTTTTACTTTTAATTCTACAGTTGAATAAGAAGATTTAAATACTACTATACTTTAATATACTATAATATTTTATCATTTGATCTTTTTTTGTTTTTGCTCTGTACAGCAAAACCAAAAGCTTTTTAAACTTCAACACGTAGAAGAGGAGAATATTCATCTTTAGGTTTTACACACATGGAGTTTACATGTTCAATCACATGTTCCACAAGTGTTTCCTGTTGATTCTGTGAGTCCAGAGATGTAACTTCACTGAACCAGGTCTGAGGATGTAGAGCTCCCTGTGTGAGCACCGAGCAGAACCTGAACCAGAACATTTAGTCTGAACCAAAATGTCCCGTCCCGATGTTCCCGCCAGGTCGAGCGTCCACGGATGCTGAGGTTCACTGGCAGTTCTGAGTTTCCCATGATGCTCCAGCTCAGATCATGTTCACCTTCCTTCTCTGTTTTTGTTCAGTTTGACTTCAAATCTGAGATCAAACTATTTTTTTACTTCAATCCTGCGACTTCCTGTTTCTGTGTGTCCTGCAGCCTCATGACCTTTTATGGGCATTGATGGGACATTATGCTCAGTGGCTGTTCTACAGTGAGTTACTCCCCGGGTGAGACCCCCTCCGAGGTGTTCTTAGTAAACTTCTCAAGATCAAATGCAGACGAAGGAGCAGACACATGAACCGAGGAGTTATTGATGGTAGAAGATGTGAGGAGACATGTTGAGATCATGGTGCACCATCACAATCCTGCAGAGGTTTGGTGAACTGCTACACATCTTACTTGTGGAAGCAGAGGGAGGTGAGCTCATCCATGTAGCAGCGGTTGATTCGGGTCAGGGGCTCAGTCCTCAAGGAGCAGCTCTCCACCAGCTCCTCGTCCCAGCAGGAGGCGCTCCAGGGCTCCAGCTGCTCCTCGATGCTCCGCAGGATCTCCTTGTCATGAGGCGCGGAGATCTGAGCGCCGTTACACCAGTACACCTGCAGGGGGAGGTACAGCAGTGATATTCAGCTCATTCTCTTCTCTTCTTTCTTTAACGTGCGTCTCTGACCTTGTACCCGTTGTCTTCTTTAGGATTGTGTGAAGCGGTGATCATGACTCCAGCTGCTGCTCCTAGTTTCTTCACAGCATACGGCTAAAAAACACAAAAACAAAACAGGTGTAACAGCTGATTGTGTTTCGGTGTGCGTCGTCCTGTTGACACAGATGATGACATCACTGGCGTTTCCTCACCACGAATGGCGTGGGGACAAACGTGGAGAAAAGATGAACGGGGACGTCTCTACTGAGCATCACAGCCGCCGTTAACTTTGCCAACCTGAAAGATGCACATCGTTATGTCCCGGTGACTCCGCCCCCTCGTGCATGTGGTTTCTGGTTTGTCACATGATCATTGGACGTCTGGAGGAACTCACCTCTGACTGCTGCAACCGCTCTCTTCCTGTCCTCTGGTGTCAAAACCAACCACCACACCTCTGCTGCTGAAGTCAGCAAAGTACCTGGACAGGTATGAACACAGACCCTGAACAAGAGAACAACGTGAACCTTGTGAAAAACACCGGATCCATTACAACTCATTCATCTGATCGGTCCAGTCTATGTACTGGTCTGACCTGTGTGGACTGGATGACAGTGAGGTCATTGATTCGGTTGAACCCGGCTCCCATCGGTGCTCGGAGTCCGGCCGTGCCAAAGCTCATCCTGCTGCAGAGTCTAGACCTCAGAGCGTCAAACTGAGCCTCGGACAAAAGACACTCCACCTGAGACCGGGTCCATCGGTTCTACAGAACATGAGAGAGAGACACACTGAGAGAGAGACACACACTGAGAGAGAGAGAGAGAGAGACACACTGAGAGAGAGAGAGAGAGACACACTGAGAGAGAGAGAGAGAGACACACTGAGAGAGAGAGAGAGAGAGACACACTGAGAGAGAGAGAGAGAGACACACACACACACACACACACACACACAGAGAGAGACACACTGAGAGAGAGAGACACACTGAGAGAGAGACACACTGAGAGAGAGAGACACACTGAGAGAGAGAGACACACTGAGAGAGAGACACACTGAGAGAGAGACACACTGAGAGAGAGAGAGACACACACTGAGAGAGAGAGACACACACACAGAGAGAGAGAGACACACTGAGAGAGAGAGACACACTGAGAGAGAGAGAGAGAGACACACTGAGAGAGAGAGACACACACACACAGAGAGAGAGAGAGACACACTGAGAGAGAGAGACACACTGAGAGAGAGAGACACACACAGAGAGAGAGAGACACACTGAGAGAGAGAGACACACTGAGAGAGAGAGACACACTGAGAGAGAGAGACACACTGAGAGAGAGAGACACACACTGAGAGAGAGAGACACACTGAGAGAGAGAGACACACTGAGAGAGAGAGACACACTGAGAGAGAGAGAGAGAGAGAGAGACACACACACACACAGAGAGAGACACACAGAGAGAGAGACACACTGAGAGAGAGAGACACACACACACACACAGAGAGAGAGAGACACACTGAGAGAGAGACACACACACTGAGAGAGAGACACACACACACACACACAGAGAGAGACACACACACTGAGAGAGAGAGAGACACACACACACAGAGAGAGAGAGACACACACACTGAGAGAGACACACACACACACACACAGAGAGAGACACACTGAGAGAGAGAGAGACACGCACGCATGCACGCACGCACACACACACACACACACACACACACACACACACACACACACACACACACACACACACACACACACACACACACACACACACACACACACACACACACACACACACTTTTCCAGGCTGTTGACATTTCCAGTGAAGGTCAGTGACACTCATGGCAGCTGTGACCTTTACAAACACTCCGGTGGTGTGTGTGTGTGTGTGTGTGTGTGTGTGTGTGTGTGTGTGTGTGTGTGTCACCAGACATCCACTGTATGAAAACTGTGCTCTGTCTAAATTGTGATGTCATTGATAATGATCAATGATTGGTTGATTGATGTGGGCGGAGCTCCTCTGTAGCTCTGAAGACAGAAAATGGAATAAAGACTAAAACAGGACGTTACTATGGCACGCTGCTGTGCTCCATTAGGTCCTCAGGTCTCAGTCCTCAGGTAGTCTCAGGTCTCAGTCCTCAGGTGGTCTCAGGTCTCAGTCCTCAGGTGGTCTCAGTCCTCAGGTGGTCTCAGGTCTCAGTCCTCAGGTGGTCTCAGTCCTCAGGTGGTCTCAGTCCTCAGGTGGTCTCAGGTCTCAGTCCTCAGGTGGTCTCAGGTCTCAGTCCTCAGGTGGTCTCAAGTCTCAGTCCTCAGGTGGTCTCAGTCCTCAGGTGGTCTCAGTCCTCAGGTGGTCTCAGGTCTCAGTCCTCAGGTGGTCTCAGGTCTCAGTCCTCAGGTGGTCTCAGGTCTCAGTCCTCAGGTGGTCTCAAGTCTCAGTCCTCAGGTGGTCTCAGTCCTCAGGTGGTCTCAGTCCTCAGGTGGTCTCAGGTCTCAGTCCTCAGGTGGTCTCAGTCCTCAGGTGGTCTCAGTCCTCAGGTGGTCTCAGACCTCAGGTGGTCTCAGACCTCAGGTGGTCTCAGGTCTCAGTCCTCAGGTGGTCTCAGGTCTCAGTCCTCAGGTGGTCTCAGGTCTCAGTCCTCAGGTGGTCTCAGGTCTCAGTCCTCAGGTGGTCTCAGTCCTCAGTCCTCAGGTCTCAGTCCTCAGGTGGTCTCAAGTCTCAGTCCTCAGGTGGTCTCAAGTCTCAGTCCTCAGGTGGTCTCAGGTCTCAGTCCTCAGGTGGTCTCAGGTCTCAGTCCTCAGGTGGTCTCAGTCCTCAGTCCTCAGGTCTCAGTCCTCAGGTGGTCTCAGTCCTCAGGTGGTCTCAGTCCTCAGGTGGTCTCAGTCCTCAGGTGGTCTCAGTCCTCAGGTGGTCTCAGGTCTGTCTCAGACCTCAGGTGGTCTCAGGTGTCTTCAGTCTCATCAAACTGATCTTTAGAATAAACTAATGATTTATCCTCTTAAATTATTTATGTGGAGATTTAAACCGAATCATCCTCATTGTCTTTAACCAGTTTTAACACAAAGTGTCAGGGAGGTCTGCTGAGGTGTCCCCCGCAGCTCCCGCAGCTCCCGCAGCACACAGCGGACACACACTCACCTTGTCCCAGGTTAGCCATCGGTGCACCGCCTTGTCCAGCTGCGGGTCCCCGGTGCTCTGACACCGCGGGATGGGGACCAGGTCCCCTTCAAGTCCGCTGTCTTCTCCCATGCTGACTCACCGGTGAGCTAACGCTCATCTGCCCGACACCGGCTCACAGGCAGCGGACACACAGCGGGGACGCGGCCGGGGCAGGTGCTCCGCTCCCGGCTCCTCTTTGTTCTGAGAGTCCTTCTCCAGCTCACCCTCCGCGGCTAACGTTAGCTACAGCAGCCGCTAACTGCTGAGTACAACAACGTTCACAGCTGAGACTCCAACTCCCGACAGGCACCACGGTCAACCGCCTCTTCTTCAGAGCCACCGGATGTCCACTAGGAGGCAGCACACGCCTCCACACTCAGCAAGTTATCATCCTGTGAAGAAAAAGTTTTTTCCCATCATTTTCACAGAGGGTCCACAGGGTCAGGAGCCAGGCCAGGAGCCAGACCAGGAGCCAGACCAGGAACCAGACCAGGAGCCAGACCAGGAGCCAGACCAGGAACCAGACTAGGAGCCAGACCAGGAGCCAGACCAGGAACCAGACCAGGAGCCAGACCAGGAGCCAGACCAGGAGCCAGACCAGGAACCAGACCAGGAGCCACACCAGGAGCCAGACCAGGAGCCAGACCAGGAACCAGACCAGGAACCAGACCAGGAGCCACACCAGGAACCAGACCAGGAGCCAGACCAGGAGCCAGAAAAAGACCTGTCAGGTGGTTTGTTCCTGTTCTGCTGCTGATGTTCATTATGTCAATTTCAAACTGTTAATATTCAAATTTCTTCAACCTGATGTGAATCAGATGAATCTCTCAGGTGTGGAAATCAAACATGATGATTTGCAGTCAGTTCTAATCCATCACATCAGATCTGATCTTTATTCTGATCCATATTTAGGTTCCTGGATCAACAGGGCATCGCCTGTTCTGGGTTAGAAGTTAAAACACTTCATAATCTGCAGGAAGAGACTTTGTCCTCTGCAGGGGCTTTAAAATAAAAGGTTTTTCTATATTTCTTTTATCAACCTCTTTTTCAAAGTGAAATTTTACCTTTTAAAAATGATTCATGAAAAAGAGTCATTCAAAAACATTTATTAGAATCCAACAATTCATCATTAATTAACACTGAATCATGACCCGAACTTTCCATTGAGGCCATTTCAAGGTACGAGTTGGGAGCCGTGTCCCGTGAGGTCAGTTCGCTCCTCTTCTGTTTGTGCGTGTGTCAGCTGACAGTTGAACTGGTCTCTGAAGGCTTCCAGCAGGTGAGGGATGGTTTCCTCCACGCTAACGTCTCTCTGCAACTCAGCGCTCAGCGACGTAACTCCTTTACCTTCGATGCCACACGGTACGATGTGGCTGAACCACGACATGTCGGTGTTACAGTTCAGAGCTAAACCGTGAGACGTGATGTATCGACCACAGTGGATTCCTGAAGATGACAAGAAAGGATGTTAATGACTTTGATAAGGAGGCTCAAAGATTGGATCATTTCTCAGAGAATCACGTCATCGCTTCAACCCAAGCTTCACATAGTTAATGATGTACAGTAATATAGAAAGTAAACTCACTTTCAGATCAAACATTTCAAACATATGAACTTTTGTACAACTACAACTACTACAACTACATGTGTTAAATGAGAGGAAAGTGTTGTCATACCGACGGCACAGATTTTGTTGTCATCAACCCAAACTCCAGTGTGAGGCGACGTTGACGCTTCAACACCAAACCTGCTGCAGACGGAGATGATGGTTTTCTCCAGCTGGCAGACGTACCAGCGAACACTCTGAGAGCACAGCAGGGATTCAAACTGTGTCAAGTCACATTTAACGATATTAAAGTGCAGACTCAATCAGCTCAGACCTTCTTGAAGCTGCCCAGGTTCAGGACGGGGTAGCAGACCAGCTGTCCTGGCCCGTGGAAGGTGATGAGACCCCCTCTGTTGGTCCGGTGGACATCTGCCCCCAGAAGGCAGAGTTGGTCCAGCAGGGGGGCAGGGTAGGGTTTATGGCGGATCCCAGTGGTGTAAACTGGTGGGTGCTGACAGAGCAACAGTGTGTGAGCTGGACTGGACTCATGCCGCTTCTTGTAGACCTGCTGCAACCGCAGAGCCTCCTGGTAGGCGACCAGGCCCAGACGGACCACCTCCACCACCGGCCTGACGCCCTGCATCCAGGAACCAGACCAGGAACCAGTCCAGATCCAACACTAACACATCAGGTGAGATGCTGATCTCAAACCAATTTGACACCGGCTGGTTTCTACTGAGGTTGTAAAAGTAGTTTCATCAGAGTCAGATGAATGAGTTATAGTTCTTATTACTTTTGATAAATCATCATAAGTTAAAAACGGCCTGATATCGTGCAGATAATAAAAAACATTATAATGATTAAATTATAGAGATGATAAACTGATACTTTACAAATCAATCAACAAAATGTCTCATGATTAAATATTACACTTAATCTAACTAAAATATTAGTGTTTCGGGGTGTTTGAATATGAACGGACAGAAAATGAATGTGTATAAAGTCAAAAAGAATAAAATGACATTAAACTGCAGCCGTTTAATCCGGTTTAAATCTGTTTAAATCTGTTTACACTGAAGCTTTACCTGAATCCTCACTGACACTGCACCGCCATCTTTCTTCTTCTTCTGTCATATCAGTGTGTACTTCCGGTATGTACCTCTGGAAACAAGCCTTTCACAATCAAACTTGTCAGAGTTCATTTGTTGCAGTCAGTTTTCTCAGACTGCTGCCACATACTCTAATATATTGTTTTATAATCCTCACTAGTCTTAGACACTAGAAATGGATAACGATTATAATGCTCTGACAAGTAGCTCATGTTTTACTGTGAAATCTGTGAACAGGAAACAAGTTACGCATTTATTTTGATAGGTTACTTTCAATAATCAAATATCGCTATTGTTTACAAAATAATCTCTGCAGCCAAAGTCAATGTTTGTTTCCGCCGGATGTTCGTCACTTGTTTCACAGACCTCTCATTATGTTTGATTATTGTTTTTCATTCATACAATGAATCAAATGAATCATATTCAGTCGTTTTATTTTGAAGTTCTACCAGAGCGGGCTCGCGCCATGTTGTGCCGTGGTTGGCGGGCTGCTCACTTCCGGTGGCGGCAGGGCGGGGTTTGTTGTGAGCGGACCTGAATGAGGACACTCAGCAGGAACATGGCGGCCGCTCGGTCCGCTGAACGGCCCGGGACCGCGGCCAGCGCCGCCGCCGGCAGGTCCCGGTCCGGGCCCGGAGCTGGGAGCGGCCCCGGGTCGAGTCCACCGGAGGACGAGGGGACCAAGTGCGCGGCGTGTGCGGGGGGTCCGTCCGGGGGCAGCCCGCCCTGCGGACACCCGGCCTGTCCTCTCTGCCGGGCCCGGAGACACCCAGCCACCGAGGAGCGGCTCCGGAGGAGGAGTGACCCCGAGAAGAGCAGCAGCAGGACGGGCAGGAGAGGTCGGTGTTACCGGGGAGAGGGAGGCGGACGTTCCGCTGTGTCAGCTCCGGGTCTGATTGAACCTGAGCCGCAGAGACAACAACATGTTGGAGTTTCCTCAGAAACTTTATTCACAGCGGACTGAGGCCTCCACAGTCCGGTCCAAGTAATCCGGTTCAGTACAAGGCTGTGGTTACACCTCATCCACTCTGGTTCTTTAATCCGGTTTAAAGATTCGATCCGTGCTTTAGTTTGATTTAGAGATTGAAGGTGAAGTAGTGATCTGGTGATGAATCAGTGGTGAGAACTTGTCCAGACATGTGCAGCTCAAGGTTCTGATGAAGGTTCTGATGAAGGTTCTTCGCTTCAGTTTCAATTTACACTCGTGAATATAAATGATTCACTGATATGCTTTTCCTCTTTAAATGATCTGGATGAACTTTAAAGAGTAAAACGTTTTTTTTAGATTTAAAGTCTCGATTTTCTCAAACCTTAAACAAATATTCACTCTGAGATGTTCTGAGCCTGTATCATAGAAATGAAATATCAGTACCACTGATTAGAATCCATTTAGTTGTATGAGGAACCGGAATTAAATTAAATTACGTTTTGAAATAAGAAATTCTGCTTTAGTTTAATAAACTAACAAAATAAACACAAGTTCCACAAAATAAAAGACAGAGGACCTTTAAATCCACTGTTTTCATTTAGTTCATCAAGAATTATAACAATTCAACACAAAATAATTAGGCTTTAAATCAAGATTTGTATTATCTCCTCTCTGTGTGTTCTTATCACAGATGTGTGTGTGTTTGTGTTATTCTTACAGATAATGTGTGTGTGTTATTAGAACAGTTGATGCTTGTGTGTGTGTTGTTCTCACAGATTGTGTTATTCTTACAGATGTGTGTGTGTCTTTGCAGAGTTCTTTGTGTGTCCTGCTCTCTTCACTCTTTCAGCTGACGTTTCATCAGGAGCAAGCGGGAAACACAAGGTGAGCGAGGACGAACGGTGTCAGGGTTCATGACCTCTGACCTGACGCACCTCTTCTGATTGGTTTGTGTGCTTCATGTTGTGTTTCCTTGTCGATCAGTTAACTCCAGCAGAGCTCGTGGTGCGGTTGTGTGTTGAACTCTAATCTTGACGTTGATTGTCTGTGTGGAACTGTGACTGAATGAGAATCATCAGTTGTCGTATGTTGTGTTTCAGATGCTGTTGTGTGACGACAGAGAAGAGTTTAGGAGACGTAAAGACGACTCAGTGCGACGCGACAGCATCGTGAGTCTGACTCTTATATTTAACATGTTCAGTCCTGGACAGAGAGCGATACGATTTTTAAAAGAGTTAAACATGAAGGGTTTCTGTTCGTAGGGTGTACTGTCGGACTCAGAGAACGAGGAGCCCATCAGGAGGATCAGGAACGTCTCTGCCTTTGTCCGCAAAACCAAAGCCTCATTCGTTGGTGCTGGGTGAGCAGAACCATAGAAGTATCAGGAGCACCACCGGGGGGCGGTGCAGCTTTAACAACTGTAACAAACTGTGGTCTGATGCTCTGACCTTTATTTGTTCCTCAGCGGTGCCCAGAGGAGTCGAAGCTGCACCGACCCGGTGGAGGTAGGAGGAGGGAAACTGAAGGTCAACGCTCAGCTGGCCATGATGGACCAGGTACAACCCCTGATCTGAGAGCAGCTGATGAGCTGTGTGCTCATCCTAAATGTTCATAAACCAACTAGACTTTCCTCTGAAGGAACCTCCTCAACCTTTAGGTGTTGAGAAGAAGTTAGTGTTTCACATATGAAGAAGCAGCAGGAGATTTTCTGGGTCAGACCCGTTCATAATAACAGGAACATGTGAGGAACATTGAGGACACAAGTTAAACATGAGCCCTAAAGATGTCATGCGAGATATTTAGTGACATCCAGCGGTGAAGTTACATATTACAACCAGCTCCGGAACCTCCTTGTCTTTCCAAGTTGACGTCTTCGTCTTCTACGTGTACGGCTCCTCTTCTTCATCCTGAGATATCTGTGTTCTACTAGTGTTCACGTCCGTCACGTGTTAGAAACCTCGTCAACTCGCTCACTGGGAAGGTTCCACACGTTTTACCAGGAGGCTGCAGGAGAAGATCCAGAAAATGTCCAGAGACACTGACTCAGACATTAGTTCTCACATACAGAACCTGCAGAACATGTGTGGAACACGACAGTAACATGTGGGGAACATAACAAGAACATGTGAGGAACACGTCAGGAACATGTCCAGACTTTAGTTGAGGTCTAAAACCGCTCATGTTCCTCAGGTGTTTTACAGCCGCTGTGATCAAATCTTCAGATATTTACTCTTGGAGCTGCAGAGATTAGTTGATCAATTGAACATCAAATTCAAAACTAATCAAGTTGTTTAATTGTATTAATTAGATTTTTAACAACTGAGGAGATCAGCTGAAGTTCCAGCCAACATGAAAACATGATCATGTTTTTAATGAGTGAGGGGAAAGGTCACCGTTCAGGTGTTGGGTTGTTGTTTCGTTTGAGTGAGTCCTGTGTGAACTCACCTGGAACTGTCTCTTCTTGTTGTCAGGTCGGGATCAGTCACAGCTACACGGCGGGGATCCTCCTCTCGTCTGAGAATAGTCGCTCTGTCTCGGCTCCGATCGCTGCCCCTGACCGGAGGCTCACCTGGCGAGCTGTGGTCACATCATCGTCATCATCTTCCACTCCTCTGGTCCTCCCTCTGCCTCAGCCCGAGCGCTCCATCAGCCCTGAGAGCAACGACAGCATCTCAGAAGAGCTCAACCACTTCAAGCCCATCGTCTGCTCGCCGTGCACGCCGCCCAAACGTCTCCCGGACGGTCGTCTATTGGAACCCACCATTGTTAAGTCCACGCCTCGGAATCTGACCCGCGGCCTTCAGAAATCCACCAGCTACGAGGCCAGTCCTGCTGTGCTGCAGAAGTGGAGGCAGATCGAGCTTGATCGGCAGAACCTTAAAGTGAACTCCAAGGCCACGCTGACCAGCCCCATCACAGACGGCCATAACAAGACCAGCGTCGGCGAGGACGCCACAAAGACTCATGTGTCTGCTGCAGGAGGCGGACTGACATCCACCAACAAGAGGAGGCTGCTGTTTGATCCTCCAGCCGGAGACACGGACACCTTCCAGAAACAGTCCGTGATGATCCGGGTCCCTGCGATCCGCTACAGCAGTGACGCGACTTTCAGAGGAAGTTCAGACTATGAATCCTCGGTCGCTGTTCCTGAATCCTGCAGCGCAGGGGTGGTGTTTAGTCGAAAACAATCATTCTCCCCATACTCCAAGAACTCTGGTTTCCAGTCGTGTAAATTAGTGCCAAAGGACTCGCAGAGTCCCAGGAAAGAGTCTGACAGTAGCATCCACAACCAGTCTACCTCAAGGAGGGGCAAGAAGAGGAAGCAGAAGACCAAGCACCTGGACTCAGATCGCGATACTGACATGAAGAGGAGCCGGCCCGTCAGCCAGGATGCCTTCGACGAGCGGTACATCTGTCAGATCCAGCAGGAGCGGCAGGACCGGGTCCTCGCCCTGAAGCTGCAGAGACAGTTTGACCTGGAGAACCAGACTGTCAACCGCAGGAGGAGCCCCGACACGTACTTCCTGCGCTCATGGATGTCCAATCAGAACCGCAGGAGGCGTGGTCTGAGGAGATCCCGACGAATCAACAAGAAGTACTAAAAAGGATTTGTCTGCTGACTCAGCACAACATCAGACAGGAAGTGTTCAAATATGCAAAGTGACGAGAGGTTTGATGAGTATGAATGTTTTTCAGACAATTTTAATGTCCTGAACATGTTTTATTTTCTTTGCACCAGCAAATCACCAAAAACTGACTCAGTGAGACGAAGTTGAAAATAATCTGCTGCGATAGAAACACGTCGTCATGACGACCCGACACAGAACACTGATTAATTATACGTTTAACTGATGTTGCAGCAATAATTGGTGTTAACTGATAAATGATCAATAAACAGTTTATCATTTGTCTTCAATGTTCCATCAAACAGATGCAGCTCAACGTCCTCGCTAGACACCGCCACTTAAAAGCCGTGTGTGTGTGTGTGCGCGCGTGCGCGCACGCACGCACGCGCGCTTCTTTCTGTTTTACTTCACACAAACTGACAATCACATGTATTAAATTATGAATCAATGGAGTAGGATCATGAATCTGGATCATTCCGATCACTAACCCTGACTGTGCGTCTCGTGTGTAGCAGGTGAACGATGTGCGCACAAAATGTTGGACTTTTTTCTCAATGTGTTAAAATATGTGTCTCGTACCCTCGAGGAATCAAACAAACAGTAAACTTCAGTTCTGTTCAGGTCCTAATAACTTGTGATCAGTGATGTGTTCGTTGTTGACGTGTGAAGTGAGCGCAGGGCAGCAGGGAGACGCAGCTCGGAACACGCTGGAAACCCGACAGGTTGTGATTGAATCCATTTAATGAATCAAACCAAATTAACAGACATGAGCAAGATTAAGTGAGTTCCAGGTTGTTATGTCGGTTTTGATGTTTTTGGGTGGATCGCCCAGTGGGGACTGGTCCAGACCAAACATTTCACCTGAAGACCGGAACAGACTGGATCAGATGGGGAGGCGGAGATTCACCTCATTACTCTGCAGGAGAGAAAGTCATGTGACAGGACGAGTGAGCCTCATTGGTAAATTATGAAATATTCAGTGGAAGCAGGAAGTGAGATAACTTGTATTAACATGTGATCAATGAAGTGGATTTAATCTGTGAAGCTAATGCTAACCTAAGCCATCCGTAATGTGGCTCACGTTAGTTTAACTTAACGTGAGCCTATGTTAGCTAACCTTAACGTTAGTCAGTTGTCAGGTTTATTTAAACTGTGAAGCTAATTCTAACCTGAGCCAAGGCCTGTTTTATAAAAAGAGAATACATCTCGTTTCCTTAAATCATCAGTGAAAACTCCATCTTAAATCTGACAAGAAACAGGAAATGACCTCATCAACTGATTAGTTAAATAATTCCTGTTTATCTTACTGGTGATCAAGTCATTGATTAATAATATATTGACTAAAGAAACAGATAGATGATAGTTTATGTTAAGTATTGAAGAGAAGAGCTACATATAGCTACAGAAGTGAATCTGTTAACGACACAGAGATACGGTGGAGTCGAGGGAACACAAACGTTTCCACGCTTCAACCGTCATCAGTTGATTTTCAAATGTCAAACAAACCAATTGTTTTCCAGTGTAACGTGATCACATGACTTCCTCTCAGCTGCCTCCTGTTTCTGAGTGACATGAATATCAGATGATTGACAGTCTGTGTCTCTGATGGGCGGTTCCTCACCTGATGATACTGATGTGCACGTGTTATAAAGTAGTTGTGAAGCTTTCATGGTTGATGCAGTGTTTTCATGCTGAATCCCCACAGACTGATGGACCACGTGTCATTAGTGATTCACTAGTTTGATACGACGACGAGGAGGAGACCAAGAACATCTAAATGACCTGAGACCACTGAGTCCTGTCCTTCTGTAACATCTCAGCATACATGTCTCCACACACTGTGACAGACACAGTCAGAAACACTCGTCTCCTCTTCCTCCAGAAATTAAGCCGAAATATCTTTGATAAAAGTCATCTTGTGCTTTTATAGCCAAATCAGAAGTCCCTCCCATACACTAGTTCAACCAATCCGGAGTCAGTGTGAGCTGTCAATCATGATGCCTTCTATATCACAGCGGATTAAACCAGACTGATGAGAAACACTTGAACAAACAGAGAAGAACGAGCTGCAGAGAAGAACAAACTTCAGAGAAGAACGAGCTGCAGCGAAGAACGAACGGAGAAGAACGAGCTGCAGAGAAGAACAAAGTTCAGAGAAGAACAAGCTGCAGAGAAGAACGAGCTGCAGAGAAGAACGAGCTGCAGCGAAGAACGAACTGAGAAGAACGAGCTGCAGAGAAGAACAAAGTTCAGAGAAGAACGAGCTGCAGAGAAGAACAAAGTTCAGAGAAGAACGAGCTGCAGAGAAGAAAAAACTTCAGAGAAGAACAAAGTTCAGAGAAGAACAAAGTTCAGAGAAGAACGAGCTGCAGAGAAGAAAAAACTTCAGAGAAGAACGAGCTGCAGAGAAGAACAAAGTTCAGAGAAGAACAAAGTTCAGAGAAGAACGAACTTCAGAGAAGAACGAGCTGCAGAGAAGAACAAAGTTCAGAGAAGAACAAAGTTCAGAGAAGAACGAGCTGCAGAGAAGAACAAACAGAGAAGAACAAAGTTCAGAGAAGAACGAGCTGCAGAGAAGAACAAAGTTCAGAGAAGAACAAAGTTCAGAGAAGAACAAAGTTCAGAGAAGAACGAGCTGCAGAGAAGAACAAAGTTCAGAGAAGAACAAAGTTCAGAGAAGAACAAAGTTCAGAGAAGAACGAGCTGCAGAGAAGAACAAAGTTCAGAGAAGAACAAAGTTCAGAGAAGAACAAAGTTCAGAAAAGAACAAAGTTCAGAGAAGAACGAGCTGCAGAGAAGAACAAAGTTCAGAGAAGAACAAACAGAGAAGAACAAACAGAGAAGAACAAAGTTCAGAGAAGAACGAGCTGCAGCGTCACAAACTTTCATTCATCGTCCATGTCCCATCTGCTGACATGGAGGCGGAGCTTCTGTGATGACGGGTTGTTTTCATCAGTGGCTGCTGATTGTTCACTTCCTGCTTCCGTTTCTTGGGAACGCGCACGTTGCTCGGCCACGCGGACGCTGGAGAAGTCAGTCGTCGCTGAGCCAATCAGAAGCGTCCAGGTCAGAGGAGGACAAGATGGCGGCGGTAGCATCGAGGAGCGGGAGGAACGGACTTCTGGAGAAGGTACAGAACACACGCGGGTTCCTCTGGTTGTTTCAGGTCAAAGGTTCGAGTCTGTGTCTGAGGTCAAAGGTCACAGTGTCTCCGCTCACACACCAGCTGTGAGCAGCTCTGCTGAGAGCCTGCCGTTAGCATGCTAATGCTAACAGGCTGCGGTGTAGAAGTGATGACGGTGTTTAAACTGTTAAAAAATCATTCAATGTTTAACTTAGCTCAAGTATGACGTGTTGAAGCTGCAGTGTGACGTCACTGCGAAACAAACAGGAACATCACATACGTTTGTTTGAACCAAATAGCTGTTTTACGTGACGTCACTTCTTGTGTGTGATGCACATCCCTGAACAGGAAGTAAAAGACACGTCAGCTGTACGCCAACTCGGACTGACGTCACACCCAAGCACAGGAACAATGTTTACGTTAGGGAGCTAGCCACTGTTAGCAAAACCAGTTCATAATAATGCAGAACTAAGACTGTAGTAATGTAGTACACACAGTACTATGCAGTACACACAGTACTACACACAGTACTATGCAGTACACATAGTACTATGCAGTACACAGTACTACACACAGTACTATGCAGTACACACAGTACTATGCAGTACACACAGTACTACACACAGTACTATGCAGTACTATGCAGTACACACAGTACTATGCAGTACACACAGTACTACACACAGTACTATGTAGTACTCACAGTACTATGCAGTATTCACAGTAGGACACGTTTAATGACAGATGTTGATATTCGGCACGGACATCTTGGATCTGAAGTCAGGGCCGTGAGGTTCTTCAGATTGTCATCGGAGATGTGATGGAACGCAGCATCAGTTCAGAGGCTGAGTGAAACTTTCTAACGCGTCCTTTGATTCCAGAGAAACAAACAGGTGGATCCTCCCCGGCTCTAAATATCCCGGGATTCACAGACCAGTGTTTTACTAGCTGGTGCTGGCAGTCGATGAGACGTGCACTGCTCCAGTTTCAGGCTTCAACTGAACCCAGCAGTCAACATTACAACTGTTTGACTTTCTCCTCGTGTCCAACTTCAGCTGGTCGACGAGCTGGTCATGGAAACCCTCATTCACGAAGAAGATTGTCTTTGTAGACGACGTCTTCAGCCCTAAACTGAGAAACACTTGATGTCTCAAAAGAAAGGTTGATTTCATTGATGTGACTCATAATCAGACTCAATCAGGTTTTTCAGTTTAATATCAAAAACTGTCGATAAATATTCTTTCTAATTCTTCTGTATATTTACTTCATTCTACTTCTATATATTTGATCTTGTTATTTATAAAGTGTGTAGTGTATAGTTAAACGATAATCTATACATTAGATTATGAATATATAATTTTATTTAGATTCATAAATACTGCCTATATTGATAGCATTTCTATATATAATCAATATGAATATATATCACGTATAATAATATCTGTGATCATAATAATGCATATTATCAGGATTAGAACATGGGGTTCACACTGATTGTGATTGAACTAGTCTCTATAATGTTTGTGGAAATATTTTCTGTTCTGTTGTAATTATATGTTTGTCTTTATTTGACGTTAACGTCAGAGGAGATTCTGATAGAGTCTAATCTTATTGGGTGTTTTATTCCCAGTGGAGGATCGATGAGAAACCAGTGAAGATCGATAAATGGGACGGAGCAGCTGTGAAGAATTCTCTGGACGATGCCGCCAAGAAGGTTTGAATTTTGTTCACTAAAGTTTTGTTCTTATATGTTCATCGTGAACACGATCAGATCAGTGTCAGCATGATGTCACATCCTGTGAACAGGAAGTGATGCAAAACCTTGATTCACTGTAGAATATGTCCCTTGTTAAATTAGTGAATGGTTGATGACATCATCAGGTCCCTAATGAGTCTGTGACTTTTGACCCTTGTGTTTCTTGTGTCTGTATGTTGTCCTGCTGCTGCGCCCCCTGCAGGTGTTGTTGGAGAAGTACGGTTACGTGGAGAACTTCCAGCTGGTGGATGGGCGTCTCATGATCTGCACCGTTTCCTGTTTGTTTGCCATGTTGGCGCTGGTGTGGGATTATTTACACCCGTTCCCTGAGTCCAGACCCGTGTTAGCCTGCTGCGTCATCTCATATCCTTCAAGCACAGGATGTGTGCGTGTGGGGTTGTGTTTGTGTGGGGAGGGTGCTGTGGTTGTGTTGTATCATTCTTTAACTCGTCTTCATCACATACTTCATCATGATGGCCGTCCTTACTCTCTACACGTCATATAAAGAGAAGAACATTTTCCTCGTGGCTCTGAACATAGATCCAACTGGAATGGATCCAGATCACATGTGGCATCTCTCCTCCTCCCTCAAACGGTCAGTGATCAATGATCGGCTCCACCGAACAGGCCTGAGATCAGCTTCATCCTCAACGTTGTAGAAAGATTTTTTTACAAGTTGAAAAGAAGTAATCAATTTACTCTGACAGTAACAATACTCTGTGTTTCAGGTTTGATGACCAGTACACGCTCAGAGTTTCCTTCACTGACGGGAAGTCAAAGAACTCGAGGGAAATGGAGTTCACCAGGTCTGTGTCGGCGTTCTTCGACGACAACGGAACGCTGGTGATGGACCAGTTTGAAAAGTCTGTTTCCAAACTGCACGACATGCTCCTCACTGACAAGAAAACTAAATAAATCAGCACAACGTCGTCGGAGGGAGGTGTCAGAGGCTCCTCAGTTTATATGTTGTCATCTCTTTAAAATCTGTCTGTGATGCCACACGTGGTTGTTTGTAACCTTAGTAACCGTGTGTGTCATCGGGTAAAACATTTTGTGAGTCGTCAGAACTCGTGTCTCATTGTTTCTTGTCTAAAGCTGCGAGTCGTTCAGCTTCTTGTTACGATTTGTCGGCTCTGACCAGAACCTCTGAACTCATCATTTCATTATTCTATCGACCTGTGGTGGTTAAATACGATCCTGTGTTTTTAATTTCACCCAGAAAACGGAGAGAAGAAAAAACAGGATTGTGAAACATCTGGACTCTGGACACGTTTACTTTGAAAGTTAGACGCAGCTTCCTGTGGCCGTGCAGGTTGATTTTTTTTTTTTTTTTTCCAGATGCGTAGTGAAAACAAATAAAGTTCCTGAATCGTTGCGTCGCAGCTTTTATTATTCCCGGTTTTTCTCATCATCACTGAAGTAAACCTCTGCTTTCCCATGTTATATTTATTACATTTTTTGAATGAGTGAACTCAAAGCTGCCGATGTGACGTCCTGTCAGGTGATCACCTGACGTCACCATCAGCAGCTCATTGGATAGAATCTGTAACATGCTGTCGTCAGTATTAAAATAACATGAACATGTGTTTTCTTTGTTAATCACAACTCGACACGTCACTGGTGAAGGAAAACAACGAGCCTCCATCAGCTGTTGTCACTGACGTCAGCTGATGGGAGTGTTTGATTTGTTCCAAGTGATGATGTAAACGACAGATTCTGAATAATGAGTGTGTAGTTTCCTCCTTCTCCTCCTTCTCCTCCTCCCTGATGGACGTGTTGACGCCTTACAACAGGAAGTAACTGAATGTTGACCAAACTTTTATTTAGAATGTTTTCTTTGTTTCAGTGGAAACTTTTTGTGACGTCAGTAAAGATGATGTTACAAAGAGAATCCAGTGTTTTCTTGTTGATCTGCAGCTCAGCCACAAGGTGGAGCTGTTGTAGAAGGAAGTGAAGGTTCAGACTGAAATGAAAGAAGAAGAAACAAGTTAATATAAAATCACTTTGTTGAATAATCAGTGAAACAGAAAAATAAAAACAGATGCGCTGCAGCTTTAAATAATAAATTGTTCATGGACTGATTCAAACAGTGACAAGTTTAAAACAACGGTTAACGTTTTATTACGAGGAAACTAAGCAACAGGAAGTAACCATCAAAACCAGCAAACGGTCTTTTCTTGAGTCCAGATCTTTACTAAGGTTCTGAGGACTCAGTCCAGATCTTTACTAAGGTTCTGAGGACTGAGTCCAGATCTTTACTAAGGTTCTGAGGACTCAGTCCAGATCTTTACTAAGGTTCTGAGGACTGAGTCCAGATCTTTACTAAGGTTCTGAGGACTCAGTCCAGATCTTTACTAAGGTTCTGAGGACTGAGTCTAGATCTTTACTAAGGTTCTGAGGACTGAGTCCAGATCTTTACTAAGGTTCTGAGGACTCAGTCCAGATCTTTACTAAGGTTCTGAGGACTGAGTCTAGATCTTTACTAAGGTTCTGAGGACTGAGTCCAGATCTTTACTACGGTTCTGAGGACTCAGTCCAGATCTTTACTACGGTTCTGAGGACTGAGTCCAGATCTTTACTAAGGTTCTGAGGACTGAGTCCAGATCTTTACTAAGGTTCTGAGGACTGAGTCCAGATCTTTACTAAGGTTCTGAGGAATGAGTCCAGATCTTTACTAAGGTTCTGAGGACTGAGTCCAGATCTTTACTAAGGTTCTGAGGACTGAGTCTAGATCTTTACTAAGGTTCTGAGGACTGAGTCCAGATCTTTACTAAGGTTCTGAGGACTCAGTCCAGATCTTTACTAAGGTTCTGATGACTGAGTCCAGATCTTTAATAAGGTTCTGAGGACTGAGTCCAGATCTTTACTAAGGTTCTGATGACTGAGTCCAGATCTTTAATAAGGTTCTGAGGACTCAGTCCAGATCTTTACTAAGGTTCTGAGGAATTGAGTCCAGATCTTTACTAAGGTTCTGAGGAATTGAGTCCAGATCTTTACTAAGGTTCTGAGGACTGAGTCCAGATCTTTACTAAGGTTCTGAGGAATTGAGTCCAGATCTTTACTAAGGTTCTGAGGACTGAGTCCAGATCTTTACTAAGGTTCTGAGGACTGAGTCCAGATCTTTACTAAGGTTCTGAGGAATTGAGTCCAGATCTTTACTAAGGTTCTGAGGACTGAGTCCAGATCTTTACTAAGGTTCTGAGGAATGAGTCCAGATCTTTACTAAGGTTCTGATGAATGAGTCCAGATCTTTACTAAGGTTCTGAGGACTGAGTCCAGATCTTTACTAAGGTTCTGATGTATGAGTCCAGATCTTTACTAAGGTTCTGAGGAATGAGTCCAGATCTTTACTAAGGTTCTGAGGACTCAGTCCAGATCTTTACTAAGGTTCTGATGAATGAGTCCAGATCTTTACTAAGGTTCTGATGAATGAGTCCAGATCTTTACTAAGGTTCTGAGGACTGAGTCCAGATCTTTACTAAGGTTCTGATGTATGAGTCCAGATCTTTACTAAGGTTCTGAGGAATGAGTCCAGATCTTTACTAAGGTTCTGAGGACTCAGTCCAGATCTTTACTAAGGTTCTGATGAATGAGTCCAGATCTTTACTAAGGTTCTGAGGAATGAGTCCAGATCTTTACTAAGGTTCTGATGTATGAGTCCAGATCTTTACTAAGGTCCTGAGGAATGAGTCCAGATCTTTACTAAGGTTCTGATGTATGAGTCCAGATCTTTACTAAGGTTCTGATGAATGAGTCCAGATCTTTACTAAGGTTCTGAGGACTGAGTCCAGATCTTTACTAAGGTTCTGAGGAATGAGTCCAGATGTAACGACGATCAATGGAAACTAAAATCATTAACCCACTGAGGCCTGGATTCAAAACCACACTGAACATCCCAGTAACAAACTGGCTGATCCAACTTGTGTGACTTTAATCACAGTAACTCATCATGTGACTTAGTGGCTGTGAATGGCCCCATGTGCCTGTATGCCCCCCCAACAATGTCGGGACATGCTCCTGATGAGTTGATGGATGGTGTCCAGGGGGATCTCCTCCCAGACCTGGATCAGGGCATCAGTGAGCTCCTGCACAGTCTCTGGCGCTAATTAACGGGGTCGGATGCACCGATACAAAATGTCCCATAGGTGCTCACTTGGATTTAGGTCAGAGGTTCAAGAGGGCCAGTGGCATCAGTCACGTGCTCAGTGTGAACCTGCTCATCTGTGAGGAGAACAAGGCTCGAGTGGTGAACCTGCTGGTCCTGGTGTTCTCTGGTGAATGGAGCTGCTCAGTGCTGGACTGTGACTCAGGTCCCACTGGAGGACGTCATGTCTCCTCCTGGAGTCTGTTTCTGACAGTTCAGTCAGAAACACACCAGTCACCTACAGGAGGTCATTTTGTAGAGCAGTGCTCCTCCTGTTCCTCCTCACACAAAGGAGCAGATACCTGCTGCTGGGTTGATGCTGTCCAGCTCACCTGGTGTCTCCTGGTGTCTCCTCAAGCCTCTGGAGACTTTGCTGGAGACACAAACCTTCTTGTGACCACACGTATGGATGAGTCCTCCTGGAGGAGCTGGACTACCTGTGGACCCTGATGGTGCTGCAGGTAGCGCCTCATGCTACCAGTAGTGAGGAGGACCCGAGCAGAACACAGAGTGAGTCAGGAAGGACCAGGAGACAGCAGCTGTCTGTGGACACCACATTAAAAACATTCTGTTGGGGCTCGTTTACTTTTGTCTCATTGAACCTGATGTGACTTTGATTTGCACCAAAGCAGAGAAACTGATTCACTTGTTCTTCTGAATGAACTCATGGAAGTTTTTTTGAGCAGTGTATTTTAGAGGCTGGTGAAGCTGTGGAGGTCAGAGGTCACACCATGATGTCAGAGCTGAGGACTGGAGATCAGCTGAGTCATGTTTTACAGTGTGAACTCCCGAGTCACTGCTCAGACATGGGGTGGGCGGGGTCAATATCATGTAGGCGGGGTCAGCAGTCGGGGCAGGGGTGTGTCTCCAGGACAAATCAGTGTGAGAGAGAGTCAGAGTGTGGATGTCTCTCGACCATGGCCTGTCTGATGA
>NC_091103.1:292500-362500 GCF_024713975.1 Paralichthys olivaceus
TAGTTTGCAGTCGGTGTTACAGTGTGTGTTTGTACAGTGCAGGTTACTGTCGGTCACTGGATTTAATCTGATAATCTGATTGAAGAGCGTTGAATCTTCATCAGCAGGTTATTTTCATCCTCCTCTTCGGTTTCCATGGTAACCTCATGTCTTCAACTAATACCATTAATAAATGATCGATTTTCTGCGGCCTGTTATCACATGTGTGAACTGAAACCTGATTGGTGGATGTGAGGACAAAGACTCGTCCTCTCAGTCTGGGAACCTGCTCACTCTTTGTTTCTTTCCTGTCTCAGGTTACAAGACTCTGCTCAAAGGGATTTCTGGGAAATTTACCAGCGGGGACCTGGTGGCCGTCATGGGGCCCTCAGGAGCCGGAAAGTCCACACTCATGAATATCCTGGCTGGGTACAGGTGAGGTCATGTGACTCCAAGTCCCACCTGAAATCAAGAAGAAGTAGAAATAAATAAGATGGAAGAAACTCTTCATAAGATCACTGGAGGAATCAGTGATCGATCCAGAATCAGTGATCTTGTACTGCAGTGATCTGGTTCTGTATCACGATCTGGTCCAGTATCACGATCAGGTCCTGTATCATCTAGTTCAGTATCTATATTCTGCTGTGTCTTGAATAGGGAGACGGGGATGAAGGGGACGATCCTGATCAACGGTCAGAGCAGAGACCTGCGCTCCTTCAGGAAGGTTTCCTGTTACATCATGCAGGACGACATGCTGCTGCCTCACCTCACCGTGCAGGAGGCCATGATGGTACCACCAGAGACTCTAGAACCAAGTTCTCTTAGAACTTAACCCAGAACCAGAATCCTGAACCATAGTCCTTATCATTTGTCTCAAACCTTAGTCCGGGACATAAGTCCTGAACCAGAGTTTTTAGCCAGAGTCCAGAACCTTTGTCCAGAACCTTTTTCCTGCACCACAGTTTTGAGTCTTAGTCCTGAACCAGAGTGACGTCCTCTTGTCTTACAGGTTTCAGCGAACCTGAAGCTGCAGGAGAAGGTGGAGGCTCGCAGAGAGATGGTGAGTTTAAGACCCCTGGCTAATTCCTGGTGTGACTGATGATCTCAGAGGTGAAACAGTTCCGCAGTCTCATTTATAACGTTCAAATCTTTCAGATCCTCTTTAGTGCGTACGAACAAAACTTCTTAAGACCAATATGTTGAACCCAAACTGAACCTGTGCAGAGGAGGAGGTGAACTGAAGCAGATTATTGATCCACTGCATCATGAACATAACGATTCTAGAAGAACCTTCAAATGTAAAAACAGAAACAACTTCAAGCAAGTGACAAATAAATAAATAAGTTACAGAACCAAGTGATTCATAGTGTTTATATATCTTAATAAATAAACTGTTCACCTTCTATTTCCACATCATGTCCCAGAGTGGAGGTCAGGATCCAGATCCACAAGTGTTTAGTGACTGATGGTTTCCTGTCCCATGATGATGACTCATCATCTAGATTCTATAGATCTGTGATCTTTGTGTTGAACTGAATCTAATATTCATGAGCTGATTTGAATGTGGGCGTGTAGAGGGCGGACTTTGATCAACGCACACACGTGTCCAGATGGGCTGTGACCTCTAAAGGGAACGTGACCTTCAGGTGTGCGTTAGCATGGTTTCAGCCTTTGCACTTTTATTCTAAATCCTACGTTTGATAAATGAGGCCTCTGGTTTCTGGCTTTAGGTCCAGGAGATCCTGATGGCTCTGGGGTTACTGGACTGTGCTCAAACCAGGACGTCTCACCTGTCGGGGGGTCAGAGGAAGAGACTGGCCATCGCTCTGGAGCTTGTGAATAACCCTCCGGTCATGTTCTTCGACGAACCCACCAGGTCAGAGCTGCTGAGGTCAAGAGTTTTTTTTTTTGTTGACAAAGTTAGGCACATTTGGCTCCATTTAAACGACCTGTCTGTCTCTGTCTCAGTGGTTTGGACAGCTCGTCCTGTTTCCAGGTGGTTTCTCTGCTCAAAGCTCTGGCTCAGGGAGGACGAACCGTCATCTGCACCATCCACCAACCCAGCGCCAAACTGTTCGAGCTCTTCGACAAGGTGATCTGAACACATCGAGTCCTGATTGAGGCACCAGGGACATCCCAGAAAAACCCTGGATCCAGATCTAATAAAACTATTTATTCACACTGATAAAAAGACAAACTTGTTTTTTAAAGTGTGTGTGTGTGTGTGTGTGTGTGTGTGTGATTCCAGTTGTACGTCCTCAGTCAGGGTCAGTGTATCTACAGAGGAAACGTCTCCAGTCTGGTTCCGTACTTAAGAGACCTCGGACTCAACTGTCCAACCTACCACAACCCTGCTGACTTCGGTAAGAAACCCCTCAAATAAACACACACACACACACACACACACACACACCTCACCATGGCTCCTTGGTCTCTCAGTGATGGAGGTGGCCTCCGGGGAGTACGGGGATCAGATGGTGCGGCTGGTGAAGGTGGCTCACGACAGGAAGTGTGAGAAGAAGTATCAGACGGAGCTGAACGGAGAAACAAACCTCCACCCATTCCTGTGGCAGCGCACAGAAGAGGTACGAAACGAACACACCCCAACAACTTCAACTTAAACTTCCTTTTTTGATCCACAAGGGGAAATTCTTTATACACTCATTTTTCATTTCACACGCAGTTTAACCCACAGTCCCACACACACACACACAGAGGGCTCGAAGACATGCACATTTTAGAGAGATGGTGGAGTGACGGCCCCAGGAGAAGCGCCCAGTGAGCAATTGGGGGGTACGGTGCCTTGCTCAAGGGCACCTCAGCAGTGCCCAGGGGGTGAACTGACACCTCTCCAGCTACCAAAGACTTTTATTTTGAAAAGGTTCCTGAAATGTATGTTCAGAGATGTAAATGAGGCAGATTATAATTAACATGATCTGATCTGCAGAAATCTGACCTCTTCTATAAATCAGACTGTGAACAAACCTTCAGAATAAAGCTGTTTTCAGACATGATCTGAAGTCTGACGTGTTCCTGACATGTTCCTCACATGTTCCTCACATGTTCCTCACACGTTCCTCACGTGTTCCTGACATGTTCTGTATGTGAGAACACATGTCTGAGTCAGTGCCTCTGGACATTTTCTGGATCTTCTCCTGCAGCCTCTAGTAAAACATCTGTAAAATGTCAGAGTGAGTCCATGAGAGACAACATCTGGAAAACATCTGGAACCTTCTCAGTGAGCGAGTGGGCGTGTCTCTGAGGTTTCTAACACGTGACGGACGTGAAACTGAAGAACACAAATGTCTCAGGATGAAGAAGAGGAGCCGTACACGTAGAAGACGAAGACGTCCACTTGGAAAGACGAGGAGGTTCCAGATGTTTTGGTGATGAGGGCCGACGCCGTGTGGACGAGCTGTAAACAACCACACTGATCTTTACACAGTTTAGACGCCATGTCCCGCCTCCTGCTGCTCTACAGGCTCCACCAAGTTGTTTGTAATATGTCTCTCGATAACTTTGTTCGTGGATTTTCAGAAGCAAGTTGTCGACTCAACATTATTTAAAAACTTGTTTCTCAGGAGAGTTCTTCCTCTGAAGGTTGTCACAGTTTCTCAGCCAGCTGTATGACCCAGTTCTCCATCCTGTTCAGGAGAACTTTCCTCAGCATCCTCAGAGACTCTGTGAGTGTGAACAGCAACACCTGCTGGACAGGTACAGTGACTGCAGCCACACCTGTGAGTAAGAGTGTTCTCATTGGTGGAACAGGTGCTGACTCACCTGAGGATCTCGTCTCACATCGGGATCGGCGTTCTGATTGGTCTTTTGTATCTGGGAATTGGTAACGAGGCCAAGAAGGTTCTGAGTAACTCTGGGTTCCTGTTCTTCTCCATGTTGTTCCTGATGTTTGCTGCTCTGATGCCCACAGTTCTCACATGTGAGTCACCTCCCTCTCGTTCTCCTCCTCTGCGGAGCAACCTCTTTCTGTTGTGTGAAGATGTCACCTTCTCTCTTCAGTTCCTCTGGAGATGGGAGTTTTTCTGAGGGAACACCTGAACTACTGGTACAGTCTGAAGGCTTATTACCTGGCTAAAACCATGGCAGACCTCCCCTTCCAGGTACATGAGGCACAGATTGACTCTGATCCTAAACCCAATCGAAAAAGCTAACGTCCTGTTCTTTGTGTCCTCTGCGCTACAGGTGGTCTTCCCGCTGGTGTACTGCAGCATTGTGTACTGGATGACGGCTCAGCCTCCGGACGCTGGACGCTTCTTTCTCTTCCTGTCTCTCGGGGTCCTGACCTCTCTGGTGGCTCAGAGTCTGGGTCTGCTGATTGGAGCCGCCTCCACCTCCCTGCAGGTCACTTCACCTGAGTTCCCCTGTGTGACCTCACACTCTTCACCTGCTGACTTCACTCACGTGTGTTTGTGTCCTGCAGGTGGCGACATTTGTGGGTCCAGTCACGGCGATCCCGGTCCTGCTGTTCTCTGGGTTCTTTGTCAGTTTCGACACCATTCCCTGGTACCTGCAGTGGATGTCCTACATTTCCTATGTCAGGTGGGGCCGCTGGTCGTGATGGATCCCGATTTAAAACTCCTCACAGTGATTTTGGGTGACGTTCTGGGCCCGGGTCCAGGGCCCCTCTGTTGGTTCAATGAGTCTAAATGAGACTGATGTTGATCATCTCCATGTTTGACAGAATCTGTGTCACATGACCCTCCCTCCTGATCCTGCCTTGTTTTTCAGATATGGTTTTGAGGGCGTCATCTTGTCCATCTACGGTCTGGATCGAGAAGATCTTCACTGTGACAAAGACGAAACATGTCACTTCCAGAAGTCCGAGGCCATCCTGAAGGAGCTGGACATGCTGGACGCCAAACTCTACCTGGACTTCATCGTGCTCGCCATTTTCTTCTTCTCCTTGAGGCTCATGGCTTACTTTGTCCTGCGGTACAAGATCAACGCCGAGCGGTAGATGAGGAGGATGATGAAGACTCACAGTGGAAGATCTAAGCGTCCTGCGTTTAGGCCAAAAACCTTTAGGCCTCAGTTAGCATATAGCCATACGAACACAGAATCTACTTTGGCTTTAAAAAGGAGATGAAGACGAGAGGATGTGAGATATGGATTTGATCGAGCTCGAGGTGTTAGAGGACACGGTTCAGGTCCTGATCAGGAGCTGGTCTCCTGGTTTCACTCGGCCTGAAGGACCGAGCTCAGACATCTGTACGTCTAAAGTCTGAACCTCGGCGATTGTGTTACTTTAGCTGATTGTTGGGGTCAAAGGTCAAACGGACCAATAAGAACTGTATCTGACTGTTTATAAATAAAGAGACAAACAACCGAACATTGAACTCAGACTTTTATTATGATTTTATCATCAGTGACTGTATATAAACACAATCAGTGTTTTTTGTTTTAACAGTCGCTGATTGTGTTTATATACAGTCACTGTCTTTATATACAGTCAGTAATTTATATATAGTCACTGTCTTTATATATAGTCAGTGTCTTTATATACAGTCAGTAATTTATATACAGTCACTGTCTTTATATACAGTCAGTAATTTATATATAGTCACTGTCTTTATATATAGTCAGTGTCTTTATATACAGTCAGTAATTTATATATAGTCAGTGTCTTTATATACAGTCAGTGTCTTTATATACAGTCAGTAATTTATATACAGTCAGTGTCTTTATATACAGTCAGTAATTTATATATAGTCACTGTCTTTATATACAGTCAGTGTCTTTATATACAGTCAGTAATTTATATATAGTCAGTGTCTTTATATACAGTCAGTGTCTTTATATACAGTCAGTGTCTTTATATGCAGTCAGTAATTTATATATAGTCAGTGTCTTTATATACAGTCAGTGTCTTTATATACAGTCAGTAATTTATATATAGTCACTGTCTTTATATATAGTCAGTGTCTTTATATACAGTCAGTAATTTATATATAGTCAGTGTCTTTATATACAGTCAGTGTCTTTATATACAGTCAGTGTCTTTATATACAGTCAGTCATTTATATATAGTCACTGTCTTTATATATAGTCAGTGTCTTTATATACAGTCAGTAATTTATATATAGTCAGTGTCTTTATATACAGTCACTGTCTTTATATATAGTCAGTGTCTTTATATACAGTCAGTAATTTATATATAGTCAGTGTCTTTATATACAGTCAGTGTCTTTATATACAGTCAGTAATTTATATATAGTCACTGTCTTTATATATAGTCAGTGTCTTTATATACAGTCAGTAATTTATATACAGTCACTGTCTTTATATACAGTCAGTAATTTATATATAGTCACTGTCTTTATATATAGTCAGTGTCTTTATATACAGTCAGTAATTTATATATAGTCAGTGTCTTTATATACAGTCAGTGTCTTTATATACAGTCAGTAATTTATATACAGTCAGTGTCTTTATATACAGTCAGTAATTTATATATAGTCACTGTCTTTATATACAGTCAGTGTCTTTATATACAGTCAGTAATTTATATATAGTCAGTGTCTTTATATACAGTCAGTGTCTTTATATACAGTCAGTGTCTTTATAGGCAGTCAGTAATTTATATATAGTCAGTGTCTTTATATACAGTCAGTGTCTTTATATACAGTCAGTAATTTATATATAGTCACTGTCTTTATATATAGTCAGTGTCTTTATATACAGTCAGTAATTTATATATAGTCAGTGTCTTTATATACAGTCAGTGTCTTTATATACAGTCAGTGTCTTTATATACAGTCAGTCATTTATATATAGTCACTGTCTTTATATATAGTCAGTGTCTTTATATACAGTCACTGTCTTTATATATAGTCAGTGTCTTTATATACAGTCAGTAATTTATATATAGTCAGTGTCTTTATATACAGTCAGTGTCTTTATATACAGTCAGTAATTTATATATAGTCACTGTCTTTATATATAGTCAGTGTCTTTATATACAGTCAGTAATTTATATATAGTCAGTGTCTTTATATACAGTCAGTGTCTTTATATACAGTCAGTGTCTTTATATACAGTCAGTCATTTATATATAGTCACTGTCTTTATATATAGTCAGTGTCTTTATATACAGTCAGTAATTTATATATAGTCAGTGTCTTTATATACAGTCAGTGTCTTTATATACAGTCAGTAATTTATATATAGTCACTGTCTTTATATATAGTCAGTGTCTTTATATACAGTCAGTAATTTATATATAGTCAGTGTCTTTATATACAGTCAGTGTCTTTATATACAGTCAGTAATTTATATACAGTCAGTGTCTTTATATACAGTCAGTAATTTATATATAGTCACTGTCTTTATATACAGTCAGTGTCTTTATATACAGTCAGTAATTTATATATAGTCAGTGTCTTTATATACAGTCAGTGTCTTTATATACAGTCAGTGTCTTTATATGCAGTCAGTAATTTATATATAGTCAGTGTCTTTATATACAGTCAGTGTCTTTATATACAGTCAGTAATTTATATATAGTCACTGTCTTTATATATAGTCAGTGTCTTTATATACAGTCAGTGTCTTTATATACAGTCAGTGTCTTTATATACAGTCAGTGTCTTTATATACAGTCAGTCATTTATATATAGTCACTGTCTTTATATATAGTCAGTGTCTTTATATACAGTCAGTAATTTATATATAGTCAGTGTCTTTATATACAGTCACTGTCTTTATATATAGTCAGTGTCTTTATATACAGTCAGTAATTTATATATAGTCAGTGTCTTTATATACAGTCAGTGTCTTTATATACAGTCAGTAATTTATATATAGTCACTGTCTTTATATATAGTCAGTGTCTTTATATACAGTCAGTAATTTATATACAGTCACTGTCTTTATATACAGTCAGTAATTTATATATAGTCACTGTCTTTATATATAGTCAGTGTCTTTATATACAGTCAGTAATTTATATATAGTCAGTGTCTTTATATACAGTCAGTGTCTTTATATACAGTCAGTAATTTATATACAGTCAGTGTCTTTATATACAGTCAGTAATTTATATATAGTCACTGTCTTTATATACAGTCAGTGTCTTTATATACAGTCAGTAATTTATATATAGTCAGTGTCTTTATATACAGTCAGTGTCTTTATATACAGTCAGTGTCTTTATATGCAGTCAGTAATTTATATATAGTCAGTGTCTTTATATACAGTCAGTGTCTTTATATACAGTCAGTAATTTATATATAGTCACTGTCTTTATATATAGTCAGTGTCTTTATATACAGTCAGTAATTTATATACAGTCACTGTCTTTATATACAGTCAGTAATTTATATATAGTCACTGTCTTTATATATAGTCAGTGTCTTTATATACAGTCAGTAATTTATATATAGTCAGTGTCTTTATATACAGTCAGTGTCTTTATATACAGTCAGTAATTTATATACAGTCAGTGTCTTTATATACAGTCAGTAATTTATATATAGTCACTGTCTTTATATACAGTCAGTGTCTTTATATACAGTCAGTAATTTATATATAGTCAGTGTCTTTATATACAGTCAGTGTCTTTATATACAGTCAGTGTCTTTATATGCAGTCAGTAATTTATATATAGTCAGTGTCTTTATATACAGTCAGTGTCTTTATATACAGTCAGTAATTTATATATAGTCACTGTCTTTATATATAGTCAGTGTCTTTATATACAGTCAGTAATTTATATATAGTCAGTGTCTTTATATACAGTCAGTGTCTTTATATACAGTCAGTGTCTTTATATACAGTCAGTCATTTATATATAGTCACTGTCTTTATATATAGTCAGTGTCTTTATATACAGTCACTGTCTTTATATATAGTCAGTGTCTTTATATACAGTCAGTAATTTATATATAGTCAGTGTCTTTATATACAGTCAGTGTCTTTATATACAGTCAGTAATTTATATATAGTCACTGTCTTTATATATAGTCAGTGTCTTTATATACAGTCAGTAATTTATATATAGTCAGTGTCTTTATATACAGTCAGTGTCTTTATATACAGTCAGTGTCTTTATATACAGTCAGTCATTTATATATAGTCACTGTCTTTATATATAGTCAGTGTCTTTATATACAGTCAGTAATTTATATATAGTCAGTGTCTTTATATACAGTCAGTGTCTTTATATACAGTCAGTAATTTATATATAGTCACTGTCTTTATATATAGTCAGTGTCTTTATATACAGTCAGTAATTTATATACAGTCAGTGTCTTTATATACAGTCAGTAATTTATATATAGTCACTGTCTTTATATATAGTCACTGTCTTTATATACAGTCAGTAATTTATATATAGTCAGTGTCTTTATATACAGTCAGTGTCTTTATATACAGTCAGTAATTTATATACAGTCAGTGTCTTTATATACAGTCAGTAATTTATATATAGTCACTGTCTTTATATATAGTCAGTGTCTTTATATACAGTCAGTAATTTATATATAGTCAGTGTCTTTATATACAGTCAGTAATTTATATATAGTCAGTGTCTTTATATACAGTCACTGTCTTTATATACAGTCACTGTCTTTATATATAGTCACTGTCTTTATATACAGTCAGTGTCTTTATATACAGTCAGTAATTTATATACAGTCAGTGTCTTTATATACAGTCAGTAATTTATATATAGTCACTGTCTTTATATATAGTCACTGTCTTTATATATAGTCAGTGTCTTTATATACAGTCAGTGTCTTTATATACAGTCAGTAATTTATATACAGTCAGTGTCTTTATATACAGTCAGTAATTTATATATAGTCACTGTCTTTATATATAGTCACTGTCTTTATATACAGTCAGTGTCTTTATATACAGTCAGTAATTTATATACAGTCAGTGTCTTTATATACAGTCAGTAATTTATATATAGTCAGTGTCTTTATATACAGTCAGTGTCTTTATATACAGTCAGTGTCTTTATATACAGTCAGTAATTTATATATAGTCAGTGTCTTTATATACAGTCAGTAATTTATATATAGTCAGTGTCTTTATATACAGTCAGTGTCTTTATATACAGTCAGTAATTTATATACAGTCAGTGTCTTTATATACAGTCAGTAATTTATATATAGTCACTGTCTTTATATATAGTCAGTGTCTTTATATACAGTCAGTAATTTATATACAGTCAGTGTCTTTATATACAGTCAGTATTTTATATACAGTCAGTGTCTTTATATACAGTCAGTAATTTATATATAGTCAGTGTCTTAATATACAGTCAGTGTCTTTATATACAGTCAGTGTCTTTATATACAGTCACTGTCTTTATATATAGTCACTGTCTTTATATACAGTCAGTGTCTTTATATACAGTCAGTAATTTATATATAGTCAGTGTCTTTATATACAGTCAGTGTCTTTATATACAGTCAGTGTCTTTATATACAGTCACTGTCTTTATATATAGTCACTGTCTTTATATATAGTCAGTGTCTTTATATACAGTCAGTAATTTATATATAGTCAGTGTCTTTATATACAGTCAGTGTCTTTATATACAGTCACTGTCTTTATATACAGTCACTGTCTTTATATACAGTCACTGTCTTTATATACAGTCAGTCATTTATATATAGTCACTGTCTTTATATATAGTCACTGTCTTTATATACAGTCAGTAATTTATATATAGTCAGTGTCTTTATATACAGTCAGTGTCTTTATATACAGTCAGTAATTTATATATAGTCACTGTCTTTATATATAGTCAGTGTCTTTATATACAGTCAGTAATTTATATATAGTCAGTGTCTTTATATACAGTCAGTAATTTATATATAGTCAGTGTCTTTATATACAGTCAGTAATTTATATATAGTCAGTGTCTTTATATACAGTCAGTAATTTATATATAGTCAGTGTCTTTATATACCGTCAGTGATTTATATATAGTCAGTGTCTTTATATACCGTCAGTAATTTATATACAGTCAGTAATTTATATACAGTCAGTGTCTTTATATACAGTCAGTGTCTTTATATATAGTCAGTGTCTTTATATACAGTCAGTGTCTTTATATACAGTCAGTGTCTTTATATACAGTCAGTGTCTTTATGCTGGACTCTTCAAGTTTAGTGTTTATAAGTTTTGTTTTGTATTAATAAAGTGAGTAACAAATGTAATAGGCCGAGTGGTTTGTCTCTGGCTGCTGTGGTGAGAGCATGGTCTACCGCCACACCAGTTAAACCTGGACCCAGTTAAACCTGGACCCGGTTAAACCTGGACTCGGTTAAACCTGGACTCGGTTAAACCTGGACCCGGTTAAACCTGGACCCGGTTAAACCTGGACTCAGTTAAACCTGGACCCATGTTCGGGGCTTGTAGACAATTGATGACATCACAGGAGCAGTTCATTTATAGATTATATAGAAGTTTAAAGGGTTGATATTATAAATTATATAGAAGTTTAAAGGGTTGATATTATAAATTATATAGAAGTTTAAAGTGTTGATTATTTACATGTCACACTGCAGCTGAGGTCAAAAATCTCACAACAACAATTGTTCTAATCAGTTCAAACTGCAGCTCCCAGAGGCTGAAGTGTCCTCAGGTGGAAGATCACCTCGTTAAGTTGGACATCGTTAATGAAGTCCCTCAGGTCAAAGGTCACTGCAGCTCATCAACATGTTTGTCCCTGAGGCGTCTTCTCATGAGACACAGTTTCCACCGAGCAGTTTTCCACAGAGACCAATCAGCAGGACAGATAATGACCTCCCGTCTGACGTGGACATCAGGTCACTTCCAACATTACAAACTAAAAGTGTGAATTTTAACTTTCTGCTTCTTGTCGCGTAGAAAACTTTCTGAAAGTGTTGAGTTTGTTCCTGCACACGTTCAGTGAGATGTGCTTTGATGAGTGACTTTCATTCCATGTTCACTGATCCGTCCAGGAAACGTGATCAAAGTGCATGTTCGTGACCTTTGATCTGCCACGAGTGGTTCTGTTCTAGTCGATCGTGAGAGTGAGAGGAGCGTTAGTCACGTTAGAGCTCAGAATCAAGATGGACGACATGACGGCTCTCAAAGTGAAGTCAAAGGGTCTCTGTGGCCCCCTGGTGTCTGGCTGCAGTGTTGGTCATTAACCTTCCTCTTCCATGTTAGCAGATGGGCCAACCACTATGTCCACAAAACATTTCTGGAGTTCCAGGTGTAAACGGAGTTGGAGCAGAATCCGACACAGCTGAAGTCACTCGAGACAGATTCTTCAGAGACGTAATAAAACACAACATGTCTCCATATCTGCTTCTGTGATGTCATCAAGTGTCCACAAGCCCCGACATTCAAATTTACTGGAAATGACGTCATCAAGTTTTAACCTAAATGTCTCTGATGTCTTCCTCGCAGCCGAGTTCACGTTCTCACGCACACACTCTCCCCGAGGCCTCACGCAGGGTGCACGTTCGTATCGCTACATCCGCTAGCATCGACCCCATAGTGCAGTGGAGTTACTGAGGGACTTTTCATTTTCGGGCGAACTATCTCTTTAAGGTCGGAGCAGACGCACATGAGGATCAGACACATGTAACTGGACATCAACATTAACTCAGCAGGTTGTTATGTAGATTTATAAAGTGGAGGAACACGAACACTGTCAGTCGTGTTCTCACTAATTAATCGTATCAGTGATTCATCTCGTCCACAGCCTGAAGAGAAAATCAGTTTCTGAGGTAGAATCTTTGGCCTGAGTTAAAACAGGAAGTCGTTACTGCGTCGCTGCTGATGACTTCGGCCGGGTCTCGTGGGAACTTCCTGTTCTTAAAGGGTCGTTGAGAGTTGGAGGGGCGGTGGTCTGCAGCTCGTTCTGTCGGCTGCTCGACAGTGAGAGGCGTTGATGTCTGAGTAAGTTCAGTTGCATGTTCACGTGTTGTTGACTCGATGTCCTGGAGCTTTTTGTCGGTTCAGTGTCAGAATGAATGAAAACAAACTTTGTGTTGAGTGAACCAAAGGATTTCAGGGTTTTTTTGTGGGGGGGTTAATGTTCTCAATATTTTCAACAGTTTTTACACTGAAAACAAAAAAATGCTGAATTCAACTTCATCAACTTTATCTTACTTTGTTCTTGGAGCTTATTTACATGTGGGAACTCTGCGCTACTTGTTCTTCATGTTGACTGCAGTGCTTTACATGTTCATCATCATTTCCAACACGTCTCTGATTGTAGTTATCTGTATGAACAGAAGTCTCCATGAACCTATGTACGTGTTTCTGTGCAGCCTGTTTGTAAATGAACTGTACGGCAGCACAGGCTTGTTTCCTTTGCTCCTGGTTCAGATTCTCTCGGACGTTCACACGGTTTCTCCTCCTCTGTGTTTCCTGCAGATCTTCTGTTTGTACACGTATGCACACGTTGAGTTTTGTAATTTAGCCGTGATGTCGTACGACAGATATCTGGCCATCTGTTGTCCTCTGCAGTACAACACACGTATGACGTCTAACAAAGCCGTTATCTTCATTATTGTGCTCTGGTTGTATTCCTCTGTGAAGTTCTTAGTTACTTTATTGTTAAACATCCGTTTGACACTGTGTGGGAACGTCATAGACAGTTTGTATTGTCATAACTTCCTCGTGGTAAAGTTAGCGTGTTCCGACACCACAGTGAACAACATCTACGGACTGTTTGGAATTTTTATAACCATCTTAGTTCCTCTGCTCCCGATCCTGTTCTCCTACATGAAGATTCTCAAAGTTTGTTTCTCTGGTTCCAAACAGACGAGACAAAAAGCCGTCAGTACCGTCACCCCCCACCTGGTGTCGCTGCTCAACTTCTCTTTCGGCTGTTGCTTTGAGATCCTGCGCAGCAGGTTTGATATGAGCAGCGTCTCCACTGAGATGCAGATCATCTTGTCTCTGTACTTCCTCATCATTCAGCCGCTGCTCAGTCCCATCATGTTCGGAATGCAGATGTCAAAAATACGACAAACATATAAACGTCTGTTCCGGTCATCGAGAAACAGTTTAGGTCCAGAATTAAGTGTCAACAGATTCAAATGAACCACCTGACATGTTAGAGACGTGTTCATGTTTGAATATGAACTTTAAGGAACACGTCAGGCATCAGATGAGCCTCAATTCTCTTTCACGTGACTGAACATGTGTGTCCTGGGTTAAAGGTCATCGTCATGTATGTGAATATCTACTCGTGTGTTTCATTTCATCTGTGAGAAGAGAAAGACAAATTATATTCTGTATTTATTTCTCCATCTCGTTCATTCATCTGTTAGATGATACTTGAACAACGTGCCGGGTCCATGTTGAACGTGATGTGTTCATTCATGAAGCTCCGAGCTCCCAGGGGCTTCACAAATGGGTTTGACACAGTTTGAGGTTTGAGACCTTCAGTGACGAGCGTCTTCACGTGGACTCAGAGACGTCTCTGGGATGAAGAGCAGAGACGTCCCTCATCTCAGCAAAATATTAAATTCCACAGACAAAGTGTTTAAATTATTTCACAAATGTTCCAGTTGTTTCTTTGAATAAACTGCAAATAAAACAACATTTAAATTGTGTTTTCACTTTGTCGTCGTGGAGATTTCACTTCAGACTGAGGAAGAAGAAATAATGTGAACAAAGTTCAGCTTCTAAAAACTTCCTGAATGATGTTTGGAGTCAGGGGCCTCAACTGAGTCCCCACGGAAATGTCATGGCTCTGACACCTGATAATATATTAATGACACGTATGATAACATATCAATGACACGTGAAGCACACATGTGGTGTGTTTCACGTGTCATGTATGACGTGTGTCTGTTGTAATCAAGCAGTTATAAGTTCAGTCACTGCTTCGTCTGCAGGAGACGTGTAACGTGTTGGTTGTGTCAGTTTACATGTATGTGACTGAGTGAATACATGTTTTCATCCTGTATCTTAATGACTAGTGAACAGTGTCAGAGTGAAGCTCAGTGAATAGAGTAACACGGGTGTTGTTCAGTGTGGTTCATCAGAACATGAGGAACAAAGTGTTTGATGAACCAGAAACATGATCAATTCAACTTCATCAACTTTATCTTACTTTGTTCTTGGAGCGTATTTACATGTGGGAACTCTGCGCTACTTGTTCTTCATGTTGACTGCAGTGCTTTACATGTTCATCATCATTTCCAACACGTCTCTGATTGTAGTTATCTGTATGAACAGAAGTCTCCATGAACCTATGTACGTGTTTCTGTGCAGCCTGTTTGTAAATGAACTGTACGGCAGCACAGGCTTGTTTCCTTTGCTCCTGGTTCAGATTCTCTCGGACGTTCACACGGTTTCTCCTCCTCTGTGTTTCCTGCAGATCTTCTGTTTGTACACGTATGCAAATGTTGAGTTTTGTAATTTAGCCGTGATGTCGTACGACAGATATCTGGCCATCTGTTGTCCTCTGCAGTACAACACACGTATGACGTCTAACAAAGCCGTTATCTTCATTATTGTGCTCTGGTTGTATTCCTCTGTGAAGTTCTTAGTTACTTTATTGTTAAACATCCGTTTGACACTGTGTGGGAACGTCTTAAATAATTTGTATTGTCATAACTTCCTCGTGGTAAAGTTAGCGTGCTCCGACACCACAGTGAACAACATCTACGGACTGTTTGGTGCAGTTTTAACCGTCTTAGTTCCTCTGCTCCCGATCCTGTTCTCCTACATGAAGATTCTCAAAGTTTGTTTCTCTGGTTCCAAACGGACGAGACAAAAAGCCGTCAGTACCGTCACCCCCCACCTGGTGTCGCTGCTCAACTTCTCCTCTGCTTGTTTGTTCGAGACTCTTCAGAGCAGGTTTGATATGAACACTTTTCCCTCGGAGCTCAGAATCGTCCTGTCTCTGTATTTCCTCATGATCCAGCCTCTGTTGAATCCTCTCATGTTTGGACTGCAGATGTCAACGGTACGAAACGCCTGGAAACTCGTCATCTGTGGGAAAACATCTCTGTGATTTTTAAATGCTTTACATTTGTCCTGGAAATTCAAACATGTTGAGGAACAACACTGATTTCAAATAAAAGTAACTGACACTGAAACGTTTTGATTCCATGTTTCAGCCTCAGAGGTTGAATCAAGTGTTTCGTGATCTTTGATCGGACTCATCACGTCTCTGTGTTTCTGCTGTGAATCAGTGTTTCAGTGTTAATCTCAGACTTCATCAAACATTACTCACAGTTAAAGACAAACAGAATACATCTCCCATAATGCATCTCTTCTCAACAGTAGTCTTTTCCTGATGAAGTTTATCAGCCATGTGACCATGTGGATTAATATATATAATCTATATGTAAAATATTTGTTAACTAAAACATCACTTTAACAACAGTCTCCTCATGAAGCCGGATTGAAATTCATCAAGTTTTATTGGATCAAATCAAACTCAGAAATATCAGTTTTCATCTTTAACCTCTGAGAAAATGTTTCATCTCACAAAGTAAAGACAAAGATCATTGATTCCTGGATCCGCCCCAAGTTTAACGAGTTCACTTTGATCCAGACCCAGAACAGCTCTACTGTATCTGCATATATATGTAATTATGTATATTATAGATCTATCTCTATATAGATTGTTTCTTTCTTTCTTTTGTAGAATAATAGAGTCAAACTACAGAGACACTTTCTGAGCAGTAACTGAAGCTCAGAGTCACATGTGAGGATCCGTCTCCAGGACACGAGGACAATAGATGCTGATGAACTGAAGACATCAACAGATTCTCTACATTAGAAGAAACAGTTTAACTTCATGTTTAAAGTATTTGTACATGAGAACATGTCTGATAGAGATGAAGGAGCAGACACATGAACTGAGGAGTTACTGATGAAGATGAGGAGACGTGGTGTGTATCAAGAAGTCTGGTTGTGATCATGGTCCAGGATCAGGATCCACCATCAGGTTCTATGGTCCAGGATCAGGATCCACCATCAGGTTCTATGGTCCATGATCATAGTCTGGGATCCACCATGTGGCTGCAGCTGTGATCCTGGATCTACAAATGATGAGCTCAGATTTCAATTCAATTCAATTCAGTTTTATTTGTATAGCACCAAATCCTAACATCCATGATCTCCAGACTCTTCACAGAGAAGGTGAAGAGCTTCAGATCTTCTTCATGTAGAGAAACCAACAGGTGAACCATGAGCAGCACTTTGAGTCTGTGGAGGAGAAACTCCTCATTAACAGAGAGAAACCTCAAGAACCAGACTCCACTGTATTAATTATTAATTAAAAAGTGAGTAACAAATGTAATAGGCCGAGTGGTTTGTCTCTGACTGCTGTGGTGAGAGCATGGTCTACCGCCACACCAGGCTACACCTGGACCCAGTTAAACCTGGACCCAGTTAAACCTGGACTCAGTTAAACCTGGACCCAGATAAACCTGGACTCAGATAAACCTGGACTCAGTTAAACCTGGACCCAGTTAAACCTGGACTCAGTTAAACCTGGACCCAGTTAAACCTGGACCCAGTTAAACCTGGACCCAGTTAAACCTGGACTCAGTTAAACCTGGACTCAGTTAAACCTGGACCCAGTTAAACCTGGACCCAGTTAAACCTGGACTCAGTTAAACCTGGACCCAGTTAAACCTGGACTCAGTTAAACCTGGACTCAGATAAACCCAGTGTGGAGACATCTGCCAACGTATGCACACGTTGTTTTGTAATTTAGCCGTCCTGACAGATAGAAGTCGTCCAATCCTCTGTCCTCTGCAGCACAACACGCGAGAGACGGCGAACAGAGTAGCCGCGCTCAGCGCTCTGATCTGATCGTTCCCGTTTGTGGAAGTTGCCGTGACGATTTGTCTGAGTGTTACAGCTGTGTGGAAATTACAACGTGGTCAAACTGGGCTGTTCTGACACCGCACTCAACAACATCTATGGAATCATTTGCTCCACGCTCATCATGGGGGGGGGGGGGGGGGGGGGGGGGGGGGGGGGATTTAAAAATGTGTTTCTGGTTTAAACAGACGAGACACTCCTCACCTGGTGTCGGTTCAACACGCTCAGCGTTCCTAACGCAGCGCGAGTCTTTCTATCCTCAAACTGGATCACGGGTCTTCAGCCCCATCACATACGCACTGAACACGATACGCATCATGTGTGAAGTCTGCTCGTTGGTCAAATGTTGCTCTGATGTTCAGTTCCAGTGTGAATGATATATCTGGAGCTGTTTTTATGATAGAGCTGGTTTGATCCAAACACGTGTGTGATGGTGGATCAGCTGATGATTAAAACATTATGAGGTCACAGTCCAGCTGTCATCTTCTTCTTCTGCAGAAACACTTTGATCAACTTCTTCTTCACTCATGGAAAACCTGGTCCTCACATGATGATCAGACGATGTGGCTCCTTGTTTGGATCCATCAGACAAATACAAATGAAACTTCATTGATTGGTTGATTTCAATGGAGAAACCAAGTATTTATTTCTTCTCTTGAAATCAGACATCACTGTGCAGAACGTTCCACAGGAGAACATGAAGGAGAGGAGAGGAGAGGAGAGGAGAGGAGAGGAGAGGAGAGGAGAGGGGAGAGGAGAGGAGAGGAGAGGAGAGGACAGGAGAGGAGAGGAGAGGAGAGGAGAGGAGAGGAGAGGAGAGGAGAGGGGAGAGGAGAGGAGAGGAGAGGAGAGGACAGGAGAGGACAGGAGAGGAGAGGAGAGGAGAGGAGAGGAGAGGAGAGGAGAAATCAAACAGAAAAACATCAAAACATCAAAACATAAAACATAACTTAACATTAAACATCCAAAGCTATGAGAGTAAAGTTTCACGTTTTACCAAAAACTAAATTCTTGAGTGCGATGCGTATCATAGTGATTTTCAGTCCGTACATGACGGGGTTGAACAGCGGCTGACAGGTGAGCCAGTACAACGATAAGAAAATACGCAACATATTTGAAACATATTTCATATCAAATCGATTTTGTGCAATTTCAAAGAAACAGCCACAGGAGAAGTTGAGCAGCGACACCAGGTGGGGGGTGACGGTATTGACGGCTTTTTGTCTCGTCTGTTTGGAACCAGAGAAACAAACTTTTAAAATCTTCACGTACGAGTAAAAGATGAAAAGAACCAGGAAAACAGTGGTGAAAGTGTAAAATATTCCATAAAGATTATTGACTGTGGTGTCAGAGCAGGAGAGTTTGACCACAGAATAATTATCACAGTAAACTTTGTGAATCATGTTTCCACACAGCTGCAGGGAGACGCTCAGAGAAACCAAAACCAAGATGGCAACAAATGGATAAAACCACGATAAGGCGATGAGCAGGGCGACTCTACTGGAGGTCATACGTGTGTTGTACTGCAGAGGACAACAGATGGCCAGATATCTGTCGTATGACATCACGCACAAACTACTGAACTGAACACTGGCATAAGTATAGAGACAGAAGATCTGCAGGAAACACAGAGGAAGAGAAACCGTGTGACTGTCCGAGAGAATCTGAACCAGGAGCAAAGGAAACAAGCCTGTGCTGCCGTACAGTTCATTTACAAACAGGCTGCACAGAAACACGTACATAGGTTCATGGAGACTTCTGTTCATACAGATAACTACAATCAGCAGCACGTTGGCACAAACGATCAACAAGTACACAAACAACACCAGCACAAAACACACGTGTTTGAAATGTGCAGTGTGGACGTACGCAGTGAGGACGAAATATGAAACACGTGTGGAGTTTAACATGACGAATAAAAGATTCATATGAAGAATTAACGATAAAAACTCAAACCTGCAGGAAAGTTTTTTCAACTGTTCTTTACAAAGACGATAAATATTTCAAAGCCATTTCATGAAGTTCAGTGTAAACAGACAATAAATGAAACCCGGTCGTTAACGGAGCATCGACACAGATTCACTCAGTGAGTGTGAGTGTGAGCGTCAGCGGCTGCTGCAGCTCTTTTTATAACTGACTCCTCTGTTCAAAATAAAAGCATCAGATTAAAACATGACTCACAAAACAAAGGTTGTGCTTCTACTTTGAAGACAAGTTGCCAAACAGGAAGTGATTCTACAAGTGGCCGTTTGTGTGTTGTATGTTGTTTTATTCTTTTTACTATAAAATATGAACATTTGATGATTCCTTTGTTTTTTAAATAAACTATCAATTAAAAAATCTGAACTTAATCAACAGTCAGATTTAAATATTATGTTTTCATTTCATTTCATTAGCTGACGCTTCCAAACCAACAATAAGTAAATAAATAAATAAATATAAAAAAATTTTAAAAATAAAATAATAAGTGCATTCAAACCCAGAACAGCAAGAAATCGACAATTTGCTTCCAACTTAACTAACTAAACAATTGAGCTTTTTATATTCACTGACAATATTTATTTTATTGAACAAAAATATTGATTTGAGTATTAATGTGTGTTTGAATTCATAAAATGACACAATGGTTGAAAAGCCTTCCTCCACAGGTTGTGAAGACTGTGAAGGCCTCATTATTTGAGTCTGTGTCATGTTCAGGGACTCCTCAGTTTTTACAGCCACACAAAAGCAGTTCAACAGTTGTAGAAATATAAAACCTGCATTTTCCCACATTTACTGTAAATGTTTTTCTTATTGATAAAATCTAAAGAAACTGTTGGTGAAGTTTGTTGACTTTAATCAGAGAAAATGAATGTTGAACTGCAGCCGTTAGCCAGTGGACACAAGAAGATGATGGACTTGTCTCTGTCCTCGTCCTGTTGGATCTGAGTGCAGCGTTTGACACCATAGATCATAAGATCACAGAGACTAGAACAACATGAAGGGATCAGAGGAACATCTGACTGGTTTCAATCATATTTATCAGATAGATTTCAGTTTGTTAACGTCAACAATGACCCCCCCCCCCCCCCCCCCCCATGCACATGCAAGTTAGTCATGGAGTTCCACAAGGTTCTGTCCTTGGACCCATACTCTTCACCTTATTTATGCTCCCTTAGGCAACATCATCAGAAAGCACCACAGACTCTTCCATTGTTACGCAGACGACACCCAGCTGTACATTTCTCTGAAGCCTGATGAATCTAATCACTTAGTTCAACTTCAGGAACGTCTCAAGAACATCAAGGCCTGGATGAGCCAGAACTTCTTACTTCTAATTCAGACTGAGGTCGTTGTCATTGACCCTCAACATCTCAGAGAATCACTGTCTGAACAGAGAGTCACCTTGGTGTCAGTTTGTCCTCCAGCTCCACTGTGAGGAACCTTGAGTTATGTTGGACCAGGACATTTGACCAACACATAGAACAAGTCTCTAGGACAGAGTTCTTCCACCTGCACAATATTACGAACATTAGAAACATCCTGTCTCAGGAGGATGCTGAGAAACTCGTCCATTTGTTCTCTAGACTAGATTAACTCTTTATTATCAGGACGTCACAGGAAGTCTGAGAAAAGTCTCCAGTTGGTCAAAGTGCTGCAGCAGAGTGCTGACAGGAAGTAGAAGGAGACATCATATTACTCCTGTCTTCTCTACATCAGCTTCCTGTAAAATCCAGAAGATCAAGATCCTGCTCCTCACATTTAAACCTTAACAATCAAACCCTTCATACGTCAAAGAGCTGATAACACCATGTCATCCAGAAAGATCAGTTCACTACCAAAACACAGGTTCTCTGCATCCACATGATTCTTCACCTGAGGAGATGACTGCTTCCTGTTTAACTAATTAACCCATTAACCAGTAATGTGTGTGACGTGTGTCTTAAAATTCAATTTGAATCTAAAATGTCACCCAGATATTTAAACTAAGAAACTATCTTAAATATTTTCAGCCTTAAAGAAAATGTCCCGTCAGTCCACTGTGTGATGAAGGTTTGATAGTTTGTCAAACATCCGGAGAGGACACAAGAAGACAGTTTTGTCTCTGACGTCCCCTGATCTGAAAGGTTAAAAGCGGCAGAGCAGAGTCTGAGCTCAGTGATTCTGGGCTGAGCTTCAGAAGAACTGTCATGAAGGCAGTGGTGAGTTTCAGGCTCTGTCACAGTTGTTTTCTTGAGAATCTTTTTTTTTGTGGAGTTTCCCTGAATTCTGTCCACGTGAAGAGAATCATGATCAACTCCACCATCATTTCTTATTTCACTCTGGCTGCGTATGTGGACTCTGGACTGTTGAGATACTTGTTCTTCATGATGCTCCTGTCGTTGTACTTGTTGATCGTTTGTGCCAACGTGCTGCTGATTGTAGTTATCTGTATGAACAGAAGTCTCCATGAACCGATGTACGTGTTTCTGTGCAGCCTGTTTGTAAATGAACTGTACGGCAGCACAGGCTTGTTTCCTTTGCTCCTGGTTCAGATTCTCTCGGACGTTCACACGGTTTCTCTTCCTCTGTGTTTCCTGCAGATCTTCTGTCTTTATTCTTACGCTTGTGTGGAGTTTTTTAATTTAGCCGTGATGTCGTACGACAGATACCTGGCCATCTGTTGTCCTCTGCAGTACAACACACGTATGACACATAGAAAGATTATAGCGCTCATTACTGTCACATGGATATATGCCTCTGTTGTATGTTTAATTCCATTAGCAATGATTGTCCCTCTACAGCTGTGTGGAAACATCATCAACAAGGTTTACTGTGATAATTATTACATCGTCAAACTGTCGTGTTCTGACACCACGGTCAACAACATCTACGGGCTCGCTGCCACCTCTTTTATAATCTTATCTCCTGTGTCTCTGATATTTTTCTCCTACCTCAGGATTTTAAAAGTTTGTTTCTCTGGTTCGAAGCAGACGAGACAAAAAGCCGTCAGCACCTGCACCCCCCACCTGCTGTCGCTGCTCAACTTCTCCTTCGGGGCTTTCTTTGAAATCATGCAGAGCAGGTTCAACATGGACAAAGTCCCCAGCCTGTTGAGAATCATTTTATCTTTGTACTGGCTCACATGTCAGCCGCTCTTCAACCCCTTAATGTACGGACTCAACATGTCGAGGATCCGCATCATCTGTAAAAATCTCTTCTTTGCTTGAACTGTCTTTACTCCTTTAAATCTGTTGTGATGCTGAAACACCACAAGAGGGAGACAAAGCTAAAGCGAGTGTTGTGATTGTTTTGCTTCTGTAAACAAAAGAAACGATGATAACCAACTTTTTATCAAACTGACTCTCATCAGATTCTTTATTTTATATATTTTATTTCTTCTTTTGCTCTGAACCTTTTGAATCCATCTAATGACGACTGCAACGTTTTCTACATTTACAAACAAACAGTGGAGAATAGTAAAAATGGATTTAAAGGTTTTTATGTTTCCTGTGTATTATTCTAGAAACTGCTTTGTTGTCTCAATGTTATGAATCATACAAATACATAACATGTATAAAGTAATAAAATAATGTAAACGGAAACAAAAGTCAAATCATTAAAACAAATAAAACAACTCATATATAAATAGACATCATGTTTGTACCAATGTATGGAGGACCGAATGTACCAAAACACAAACTAAAGACATAAAATAGGTGATTGCAAAAATGATCATATTCATTCTTCTGAATTCATTAAAACTGAATATAAACAGTGATCAGGATCCACGATGTGGATCTATGATCCACCATCAGGATCCACCACCAGGATCTATGATCCACCACCAGGATCCACCATCAGGATCTATGATCCACCACCAGGATCCACCATCAGGATCTATGATCCACCACCAGGATCCACCATCAGGATCCACGATGTGGATCTGCGAGCGATAAGGCCCAGAGACTCCGAGGAAGAAGTCAAGTCAGTAACGTGTTGATGAGACATTCGTTTATTTGATGTGATGAGGAGGGAGCAGAGGAAAGAGAAGCTCCATGTGTCATGTGTTCCTCCACATTCTAAAGCTACAGCAGCAGAACTCAGAGCTGATCTAAGACGAGTCTGGACCAGCTCTCACTATAAGCTTTATGTTAAAGGAAGGTTTAAAGCCGACTCTTAAACGCAGAGCGGGAGTCTGCCTCCTGAACTGAACCTGAGATGATTCCACAGGAGAGGACTTTTACTTTTAGAGACTTGAGGGACAACAAGTTAGTCTGAATTCTGGGAGCTCAGGGCTCTAGTGGTGATATGGTACTTTGAGCTCTTTAAAGGTTGATGGTGTCATATTATTAATGAGGAGGAGAACTTTAACAGGAAGCCAGTGTAGTGAAGCTAATACAGGAGACATGTGGTCTCTGTCCCTGGTTCTTGTCAGGACACGTGCTGCAACATGTTGGACAAACTGCAGAGTCTTTAACGACTCAGTGCTGGAGCCTGATAATAAGGAATTACAATAATCAGGTCTGGATGGGACAAAGACCTGGACGAGTGTTTCTTTATGTTTCTGAGACATGTCTGATTTTAGAGATATGACGTAAGTGAAAGAAGGCGGTCCTAGAAATTAGTTTGAGTGAGAATCAAAGGACAAATAGGGATCAAAGAAGACTGTTTCATTGGAAGCGAGGGTAATGTCATCTAGCGCAGCGTCATCATTAGAGGATGATCTCTGAGGTGTTTAGGGCCGAGTGTTAGAACCTCGGTTTTATCTGAGTTTAAAGGTTCAGTAGAATTGTGTGACATCTAGTGGTGAAGTGTCATGTTGCAGCTTAACACCCCTCACCCCATCCTCCCCTTCCAAACATGATAGAGAACCTGTGGTAGCTTCAGTTGTCATAAAAAGTTTGTCCAGTCTGGACTAATGTAAAAAACATGGCAGCCTCTGTAGAGAGGGTCCCCTTGATGTCTGTAGAAAGTATTTAAATATAAAGTATTTGAATATGATGTAAATATAAAGGGTCTTTTCTTGGGTAAAGAAAACTACAATTCATATGAACTATTGAAAATATCATGAGGATTATTCTACATTCAATTTCTTCCAATAGATCCTCTCACCTGAATCTTACGCACTGGACCTTTAATACGAGATCACTGCCAGTCATCCAGGTTTTATGTCCTTGATTCACGCTTGAAGTTCAGTTCATTGATTTCAATGTGTCCTGATCATGTTTCCTGGTGGAAGCATATATAATGACAATGCAACTCTTCTAAATCGAATTCCTCTTGAAGGGAACACAAATGTTGTCATTTTGTGGAATTAACACAATCCAACCCCACATTATAAAAGATCATGAAGAACTTACAGAACATTTTAATGTTGCAGTCTGGGGGGAGGAGTTAGAGTGACTGTCTCCGTACTGTGATGAGCTGTAAACTCTGACAAATAAAGTTGAAAGTTGAAGTTGTCCTTGTAATTTTCTCTTTATCTTTATTATTCATTTATTTATTGTTTTCACAGGATCATTAGATCATCAGGAGCAGGAACCTCCAGAGTCTCAGTTGATCGTCTGGAGACAAAGAAGAAACTACAAGGAGACAGAAACTCAGGCGAGACTCATTAAGGTGAAAATGATGAAATCACCATCACACACACACACACACACACGCACGCACACACACACACACGAGAGAATCTGAACATAACATGTTACATTAAAGAGACGAAAATGTAACAGAAGAAACAAAAAGTAAAAAGAAAGACAGACGGAAAGAAAAGAGAGGTGAGATACTGTGGGCGGCTGAGGGAGAACGGTGGCAGTTCAATCCCCAGTCTCACCCGTCTGGATGCTGAAGTGTCCTTGGGCAAGATGCTGATCCTCAAATTGCCGCTGGTAGAATGTTAATAAATGTGTGAATGTGTGTGTGAAAGACAAACTGTGAAGACTAAGAGAACCCACCACACAGGGAGTGGGGGGGGGGGGGGGGGTCAGAATGAGAGATTAGGACCACCTCCACCAATTAAAGAAACCAAACATCTTCATCCTCTCTTCTCTTCCTCATTCTTCTTTCTCACCTTCTGTTCTTCTCTTTCCTTCTTCTTCTCTCTTTCTTTCAGCTCTTCTCTCTCCTTCTCACTCTTCTTCAGCTCTTCCCTCTTTTTCTTCCCCTTTTCCTCCGTTTGGACCTTCTCCTTGTAGAAGTCGGCCTTCGATGGGAGTCCCTGAAAAGAGACAACATTAGTTTAAGAATTTTCTTCCAAATCTAAACATGAAACAAACCTACAATCCATATAATCCAAATCTAAAAGGATCTGTAACGTACCTAAATGTCAATGTTATGCAGGGTCAGAAACTTTACTTCATCCCGCTCAGCAGACAACTTCTCCTTTGTCTCCTTGATCTGGTTTATCAGTTCCTCTCTCTGCTGGAAGCTGACCTTCTGTTCCACTTCCATCCTCATCTTCAGATGTTCAAGCTCCTTCTCCATCTCTTTCTTTTTGGCTCTTTCTGTTTCCAGAGACTGCTCCTTGTTGGCCAAGTTGACTCTGGCCTGATGCAGCGGTGTGGCATTAGAGAGCATCTGCTCCCTCAGAGCAGCGTTCTTATCTGTTAGATCAGTGTTCTTATCTGTTAGAGCAGCGTTCTTATCTGTTAGATCAGTGTTCTTATCTGTTAGAGCAGCGTTCTTATCTGTTAGATCAGCGTTCTTATAAGTTAGAGCAGCGATCTCAGTAGTTAGAGCCGCGTTCTTATCTGTTAGATCAGCGTTCTTATCTGTTAGAGCAGCGTTCTTATCTGTTAGATCAGCGTTCTCATCAGTTAGAGCAGCGTTCTTATAAGTTAGAGCAGCGTTCTTATAAGTTAGAGCAGCGTTCTTATAAGTTAGAGCAGCCTTCTTAGCAGTTAGAGCAGCGAACTCAGTAGTTAGAGCAGCATTTTCAGTAGTTAGCTTCTCATTCTCCTGGAAGACGAGGCTGAGGTCTCGGCAGATGGCTTGAGTTCTGTCAGACTGCATTTGGTCCAAGTGACTAAAAGACAGAAATATCCCTTTAACAGGTGAAAACACACAAAGACCCAGAGCTGAATGAACTCGAGTCATTTACACACGTCTGCTTTTAAAGTCTGTAAAACTACTGTAAAGTAAGATGAAGAAATAAAAGACAATTGTGTTTTGAAGATAAAACTAAAAACCGTTTAACCTGAGTCTCTCCTGCTTAGAATAAAATCTACTTTGTCTCTTGATCAGTTGATTCTTTTTGATGATCCTGGTGTGTGGATGAGAAAAGGTTAATTTATTTTATCTTACCTTATGAATGCAGGTGATCCAGTGTAACAAAGTTTAGTAAAGTATATTTGACTGTGGTCTGTGGAGGTTTAAGGACCTTTTCAGGAGGAAGATCCTCGTCCGCTAATGGTTGTAGAGTTAATTGTCTTAGAACTGTTTGGAAAGGTGACATCAAAGAACTGTTGCCTTTGTCATGGGACCTGGACTGACACATCAAAGCACTCACTGTTTAAAGTCTAGTTAAGTTTTAAAGTTTTGAAGTTTTGAATTCTTAAAGTTTAGAAGTGTTTAAATTCTTAAAGTTTAGAAGTGTTTAAATTCTTAAAGTTTCAAAGTTTTAAATGTTTGGAGTTGTAAAGTTTTGAAGTTTTAAAGATTTCAAGATTTCAAGTTTTGAATTCTTAAAGTTTTCAAGTTTTGAATTCTTAAAGTTTTCAAGTTTTGAATTCTTCAAGTTTTAAAGATTTTATTAAAGTTTTAAAGTTTTAAAGTTGTAAAGATTTCATGATTTAATGTTTTTAATTCTTAAAGTTTTCAAGTTTTTAATTCTTAAAGTTTTGAAATTTTATTAAAGATGGAAGTATAAAGATTTCAAGATTTGAATTCTTAAAGTTTAAAGTTTTAAAGTTCTGAATTTGTTAAGTTTTAATGTTTTAAAGTTTTTATTAAAGTTTTAAAGTTGTAAAGATTTCAAGATTTCAAGTTTTGAATTCTTGAATTCTTAAAGTTTTGAAGTTTGAATTCTTAAAGTTTTGAATTCTTAAAGTTTTGAAGTTTTGAATTCTTAAAGTTTCGAAGTTTTGAATTCTTCAAGTTTCGAAGTTTTGAATTCTTCAAGTTTTAAAGATTTTAATTCTTAAAGTTTTCAAGTTTTTAATTCTTAAAGTTTTGAAATTTTATTAAAGTTTGGAAGTATAAAGATTTCAAGATTTGAATTCTTAAAGTTTTAAAGTTCTGAATTCGTTAAGTTTTAATGTTTTAAAGTTTTTATTAAAGTTTTAAAGTTTTGAAGTTGTAAAGATTTCAAGATTTCAAGTTTTGAATTCTTAAAGTTTAGAAGTCTTTAAATTCTTAAAGTTTCAAAGTTTTAAATGTTTGAAGTTGTAAAGTTTTGAAGTTTTAAAGTTTTAAAGATTTCAAATTTTGAAGTTTTGAAGTTGTAAAGATTTCAAGATTTCAAGTTTTGATTCTTCAAGTTTTCAAGTTTTGAATTCGTTAAGTTTTAATGTTTTAAAGTTTTTATTAAAGTTTTGAAGTTTTGAAGTTGTAAAGATTTCAAGTTTTGAATTCTTAAAGTTTTGAAGTTTTGAAGTGTTTAAATTCTTAAAGTTTCAAAGTTTTAAATGTTTGGAGTTGTAAAGTTTTGAAGTTTTGAAGTTTTAAAGATTTCAAATTTTTAAGTTTTGAAGTTTTGAAGTTGTAAAGATTTCAAGTTTTCAAGTTTTGAATTCTTAAAGTTTTCAAGTTTTGAATTCTTAAAGTTTTCAAGTTTTGAATTCTTCAAGTTTTAAAGTTTTAAAGTTGTAAACATTTCATGATTTAATGTTTTTAATTCTTAAAGTTTTCAAGTTTTTAATTCTTAAAGTTTTGAAATTTTATTAAAGATGGAAGTATAAAGATTTCAAGATTTGAATTCTTAAAGTTTAAAGTTTTAAAGTTCTGAATTCGTTAAGTTTTAATGTTTTAAAGTTTTTATTAAAGTTTTAAAGTTGTAAAGATTTCAAGATTTCAAGTTTTGAATTTTTGAATTCTTAAAGTTTTGAATTCTTAAAGTTTTGAAGTTTTGAATTCTTAAAGTTTTGAATTCTTAAAGTTTTGAAGTTTTGAATTCTTAAAGTTTCGAAGTTTTGAATTCTTCAAGTTTTAAAGATTTGAATTCTTAAAGTTTCGAAGTTTTGAATTCTTCAAGTTTTAAAGATTTTATTAAAGTTTTAAAGTTTTGAAGTTGTAAAGATTTCAAGATTTAATGTTTTTAATTCTTGAATTCTTAAAGTTTTGAAGTTTTGAATTCTTAAAGTTTTCAAGTTGTAAAGATTTCAAGTTTTCAATTCTTAAAGTTTTCAATTCTTGAAGTTTTAAAGTTTTTATTAAAGTTTTAAAGTTTTGAAGTTGTAAAGATTTCAAGATTTAAAGTTTTGAATTCTTTAAGTTTTGAAGTTGTAATGTTTTTAATTCTCAAAGTTTTTAAAGTTTTGAAGTTGTAATGTTTTTAATTCTCAAAGTTTTTAAAGATTTCAAATTTTGAAGTTTTGAAGTTGTAAAGATTTCAAGATTTGAATTCTTAAAGTTTCAAGTTTTAAAGTTCTGAATTCGTTAAGTTTTAATTTTTTAAGTTCTTAAAGTTTTCAAGTTTTGAATTCTTGAAGTTTTCAAGTTTTTATTAAAGTTTTAAAGATTTCAAGATTTCAAGTTTTGAATTCTTAAAGTTTTCCAGTTTTGAAGTTGTAAAGATTTCGAATTTTGAATTCTTAAGTTTTCAAGTTTTTAATTCTTGAAGTTTTAAAGTTTTTATTAAAGTTTTAAAGTTTTAAAGTTGTAAAGATTTCATGATTTAATGTTTTTAATTCTTAAAGTTTTCAAGTTTTTAATTCTTAAAGTTTTGAAATTTTATTAAAGTTTGGAAGTATAAAGATTTCAAGATTTGAATTCTTAAAGTTTTAAAGTTCTGAATTCGTTAAGTTTTAATGTTTTAAAGTTTTTATTAAAGTTTTAAAGTTTTGAAGTTGTAAAGATTTCAAGATTTCAAGTTTTGAATTCTTAAAGTTTAGAAGTGTTTAAATTCTTAAAGTTTCAAAGTTTTAAATGTTTGAAGTTGTAAAGTTTTGAAGTTTTAAAGTTTTAAAGATTTCAAATTTTGAAGTTTTGAAGTTGTAAAGATTTCAAGATTTCAAGTTTTGATTCTTCAAGTTTTCAAGTTTTGAATTCGTTAAGTTTTAATGTTTTAAAGTTTTTATTAAAGTTTTGAAGTTTTGAAGTTGTAAAGATTTCAAGTTTTGAATTCTTAAAGTTTTGAAGTGTTTAAATTCTTAAAGTTTCAAAGTTTTAAATGTTTGGAGTTGTAAAGTTTTGAAGTTTTGAAGTTTTAAAGATTTCAAATTTTTAAGTTTTGAAGTTTTGAAGTTGTAAAGATTTCAAGTTTTCAAGTTTTGAATTCTTAAAGTTTTCAAGTTTTGAATTCTTAAAGTTTTCAAGTTTTGAATTCTTCAAGTTTTAAAGATTTTATTAAAGTTTTAAAGTTTTAAAGTTGTAAAGATTTCATGATTTAATGTTTTTAATTCTTAAAGTTTTCAAGTTTTTAATTCTTAAAGTTTTGAAATTTTATTAAAGATGGAAGTATAAAGATTTCAAGATTTGAATTCTTAAAGTTTAAAGTTTTAAAGTTCTGAATTTGTTAAGTTTTAATGTTTTAAAGTTTTTATTAAAGTTTTAAAGTTGTAAAGATTTCAAGATTTCAAGTTTTGAATTCTTGAATTCTTAAAGTTTTGAATTCTTAAAGTTTTGAATTCTTAAAGTTTTGAAGTTTTGAATTCTTAAAGTTTCGAAGTTTTGAATTCTTCAAGTTTCGAAGTTTTGAATTCTTAAAGTTTTCAAGTTTTTAATTCTTAAAGTTTTGAAATTTTATTAAAGTTTGGAAGTATAAAGATTTCAAGATTTGAATTCTTAAAGTTTTAAAGTTCTGAATTCGTTAAGTTTTAATGTTTTAAAGTTTTTATTAAAGTTTTAAAGTTTTGAAGTTGTAAAGATTTCAAGATTTCAAGTTTTGAATTCTTAAAGTTTAGAAGTGTTTAAATGTTTGAAGTTGTAAAGTTTTGAAGTTTTAAAGTTTTAAAGATTTCAAATTTCGAAGTTTTGAAGTTGTAAAGATTTCAAGATTTCAAGTTTTGATTCTTCAAGTTTTCAAGTTTTGAATTCGTTAAGTTTTAATGTTTTAAAGTTTTTATTAAAGTTTTGAAGTTTTGAAGTTGTAAAGATTTCAAGTTTTGAATTCTTAAAGTTTTGAAGTGTTTAAATTCTTAAAGTTTCAAAGTTTTAAATGTTTGGAGTTGTAAAGTTTTGAAGTTTTAAAGATTTCAAATTTTTAAGTTTTTAAGTTTTGAAGTTGTAAAGATTTCAAGTTTTCAAGTTTTGAATTCTTAAAGTTTTCAAGTTTTGAATTCTTCAAGTTTTAAAGTTTTAAAGTTGTAAACATTTCATGATTTAATGTTTTTAATTCTTAAAGTTTTCAAGTTTTTAATTCTTAAAGTTTTGAAATTTTATTAAAGATGGAAGTATAAAGATTTCAAGATTTGAATTCTTAAAGTTTTAATGTTTTAAAGTTTTTATTAAAGTTTTAAAGTTGTAAAGATTTCAAGATTTCAAGTTTTGAATTTTTGAATTCTTAAAGTTTTGAAGTTTTGAATTCTTAAAGTTTTGAATTCTTAAAGTTTTGAAGTTTTGAATTCTTAAAGTTTCGAAGTTTTGAATTCTTCAAGTTTTAAAGATTTGAATTCTTAAAGTTTCGAAGTTTTGAATTCTTCAAGTTTTAAAGATTTTATTAAAGTTTTAAAGTTTTGAAGTTGTAAAGATTTCAAGATTTAATGTTTTTAATTCTTGAATTCTTAAAGTTTTGAAGTTTTGAATTCTTAAAGTTTTGAAGTTTTGAATTCTTAAAGTTTTCAAGTTGTAAAGATTTCAAGTTTTCAATTCTTAAAGTTTTCAATTCTTGAAGTTTTAAAGTTTTTATTAAAGTTTTAAAGTTTTGAATTCTTTAAGTTTTGAAGTTGTAATGTTTTTAATTCTCAAAGTTTTTAAAGTTTTGAAGTTGTAATGTTTTTAATTCTTAAAGTTTTCAAGTTGTAAAGATTTCAAGTTTTCAATTCTTAAAGTTTTCAATTCTTGAAGTTTTAAAGTTTTTATTAAAGTTTTAAAGTTTTGAATTCTTTAAGTTTTGAAGTTGTAATGTTTTTAATTCTTAAAGTTTTCCAGTTTTGAAGTTGTAAAGATTTCGAATTTTGAATTCTTAAGTTTTCAAGTTTTTAATTCTTGAAGTTTTAAAGTTTTTATTAAAGTTTTAAAGTTTTAAAGTTGTAAAGATTTCATGATTTAATGTTTTTAATTCTTAAAGTTTTCAAGTTTTTAATTCTTAAAGTTTTGAAATTTTATTAAAGTTTGGAAGTATAAAGATTTCAAGATTTGAATTCTTAAAGTTTTAAAGTTCTGAATTCGTTAAGTTTTAATGTTTTAAAGTTTTTATTAAAGTTTTAAAGTTTTGAAGTTGTAAAGATTTCAAGATTTCAAGTTTTGAATTCTTAAAGTTTAGAAGTGTTTAAATTCTTAAAGTTTCAAAGTTTTAAATGTTTGAAGTTGTAAAGTTTTGAAGTTTTAAAGTTTTAAAGATTTCAAATTTTGAAGTTTTGAAGTTGTAAAGATTTCAAGATTTCAAGTTTTGATTCTTCAAGTTTTCAAGTTTTGAATTCGTTAAGTTTTAATGTTTTAAAGTTTTTATTAAAGTTTTGAAGTTTTGAAGTTGTAAAGATTTCAAGTTTTGAATTCTTAAAGTTTTGAAGTGTTTAAATTCTTAAAGTTTCAAAGTTTTAAATGTTTGGAGTTGTAAAGTTTTGAAGTTTTAAAGATTTCAAATTTTTAAGTTTTTAAGTTTTGAAGTTGTAAAGATTTCAAGTTTTCAAGTTTTGAATTCTTAAAGTTTTCAAGTTTTGAATTCTTCAAGTTTTAAAGTTTTAAAGTTGTAAACATTTCATGATTTAATGTTTTTAATTCTTAAAGTTTTCAAGTTTTTAATTCTTAAAGTTTTGAAATTTTATTAAAGATGGAAGTATAAAGATTTCAAGATTTGAATTCTTAAAGTTTAAAGTTTTAAAGTTCTGAATTCGTTAAGTTTTAATGTTTTAAAGTTTTTATTAAAGTTTTAAAGTTGTAAAGATTTCAAGATTTCAAGTTTTGAATTTTTGAATTCTTAAAGTTTTGAAGTTTTGAATTCTTAAAGTTTTGAATTCTTAAAGTTTTGAAGTTTTGAATTCTTAAAGTTTCGAAGTTTTGAATTCTTCAAGTTTTAAAGATTTGAATTCTTAAAGTTTCGAAGTTTTGAATTCTTCAAGTTTTAAAGATTTTATTAAAGTTTTAAAGTTTTGAAGTTGTAAAGATTTCAAGATTTAATGTTTTTAATTCTTGAATTCTTAAAGTTTTGAAGTTTTGAATTCTTAAAGTTTTGAAGTTTTGAATTCTTAAAGTTTTCAAGTTGTAAAGATTTCAAGTTTTCAATTCTTAAAGTTTTCAATTCTTGAAGTTTTAAAGTTTTTATTAAAGTTTTAAAGTTTTGAATTCTTTAAGTTTTGAAGTTGTAATGTTTTTAATTCTCAAAGTTTTTAAAGTTTTGAAGTTGTAATGTTTTTAATTCTCAAAGTTTTTAAAGATTTCAAATTTTGAAGTTTTGAAGTTGTAAAGATTTCAAGATTTGAATTCTTAAAGTTTCAAGTTTTAAAGTTCTGAATTCGTTAAGTTTTAATTTTTTAAGTTCTTAAAGTTTTCAAGTTTTGAATTCTTGAAGTTTTCAAGTTTTTATTAAAGTTTTAAAGTTTTGAAGTTTTAAAGATTTCAAGATTTCAAGTTTTGAATTCTTAAAGTTTTCCAGTTTTGAAGTTGTAAAGATTTCGAATTTTGAATTCTTAAGTTTTCAAGTTTTTAATTCTTGAAGTTTTAAAGTTTTTATTAAAGTTTTAAAGTTTTGAAGTTGTAAAGATTTCAAGATTAAAAGTTTTGAAGTCTTGAAGTTTTGAAGTCTTGAAGTTTTGAAGTTTTAAAGTTTTGAAGTCTTGAAGTTTTGAAGTCTTGAAGTTTTGAAGTCTTACAGTTTTAAAGTTTTGAAGTTTTGAAGTCTTGAAGTCTTACAGTTTTAAAGTTTTGAAGTTTTGAAGTCTTGAAGTTTTGAAGTCTTACAGTTTTAAAGTTTTGAAGTCTTGAAGTTTTGAAGTCTTAAAGTTTTGAAGTTTTGAAGTCTTGAAGTTTTGAAGTCTTACAGTTTTAAAGTTTTGAAGTCTTAAACTTTTGAAGTCTTAAAGTTTTGAAATCTTAAAGTTTTGAAATCTTAAAGTTTTGAAGTTTCAAAGTCTTAAAGTTTTAAAGTTTCAAAGTTTCAAAGTTTTAAAGTTTTGAAGTCTTAAAGTTTTGAAGTCTTAAAGTTTCAAAGTTTCAAAGTTTCAAAGTTTTAAAGTTTTGAAGTCTTGAAGTTTTGAAGTTTTGAAGTTTTGAAGTCTTGAAGTTTTGAAGTTTTGAATTCTCAAAGTCTTAAAGTTTTGAAGTCTTGAAGTTTTGAAATCTTAAAGTTTCAAAGTTTCAAAGTTTTAAAGTTTTGAAGTCTTGAAGTTTCAAAGTTTTAAAGTTTTAAAGTTTTGAAGTCTTGAAGTTTTGAAGTCTTGAAGTTTTGAAGTCTTGAAGTTTTGATGTCTTGAAGTTTTGAAGTCTTAAAGTTTTGAAGTCTTGAAGTTTTGAAGTCTTGAAGTTTTGAAGTCTTACAGTTTTAAAGTTTTGAAGTTTTGAAGTCTTGAAGTTTTGAAGTCTTACAGTTTTAAAGTTTTGAAGTTTTGAAGTCTTGAAGTTTTGAAGTCTTGAAGTTTTGAAGTCTTACAGTTTTAAAGTTTTGAAGTCTTGAAGTTTTGAAGTCTTAAAGTTTTGAAGTTTTGAAGTTTTGAAGTCTTAAAGTTTTGAAGTCTTAAAGTCTTAAAGTTTTAAAGTTTTAAAGTTTTGAAGTTTTGAAGTTTTGAAGTCTTAAAGTTTTAAAGTTTTAAAGTTTTGAATTTTTTTAATTCTCAAAGTTTTGAAGTTTTGAAGTCTTAAAGTTTTGAAGTCTTGAAGTTTTGAAGTCTTAAAGTTTCAAAGTTTCAAAGTTTTAAAGTTTTAAAGTTTTGAAGTCTTGAAGTTTTGAAGTCTTGAAGTTTTGATGTCTTGAAGTTTTGAAGTCTTAAAGTTTTGAAGTCTTGAAGTTTTGAAGTCTTGAAGTTTTGAAGTCTTACAGTTTTAAAGTTTTGAAGTTTTGAAGTCTTGAAGTTTTGAAGTCTTACAGTTTTAAAGTTTTGAAGTTTTGAAGTCTTGAAGTTTTGAAGTCTTGAAGTTTTGAAGTCTTACAGTTTTAAAGTTTTGAAGTCTTGAAGTTTTGAAGTCTTAAAGTTTTGAAGTTTTGAAGTTTTGAAGTCTTAAAGTTTTGAAGTTTTGAAGTCTTAAAGTTTTAAAGTTTTAAAGTTTTGAATTTTTTTAATTCTCAAAGTTTTGAAGTTTTGAAGTCTTAAACTTTTGAAGTCTTGAAGTTTTGAAGTCTTAAAGTTTTGAAGTTTTGAAGTTTTGAATTCTCAAAGTCTTAAAGTTTTGAAATCTTAAAGTTTTAAAGTCTTAAAGTTTTGAAGTCTTGAAGTTTTGAAATCTTAAAGTTTTGAAGTTTCAAAGTTTTAAAGTTTTGAAGTCTTAAAGTCTTAAAGTTTTAAAGTTTTAAAGTTTTGAAGTTTTGAAGTCTTAAAGTTTTAAAGTTTTAAAGTTTTGAATTTTTTTAATTCTCAAAGTTTTGAAGTTTTGAAGTCTTAAAGTTTTGAAGTCTTGAAGTTTTGAAGTCTTACAGTTTTAAAGTTTTGAAGTTTTGAAGTCTTGAAGTTTTGAAGTCTTACAGTTTTAAAGTTTTGAAGTTTTGAAGTCTTAAAGTTTTTAAGTCTTACAGTTTTAAAGTTTTGAAGTCTTGAAGTTTTGAAGTCTTAAAGTTTTGAAATCTTAAAGTTTTAAAGTCTTAAAGTTTTGAAGTCTTGAAGTTTTGAAATCTTAAAGTTTTGAAGTTTTGAAGTTTTGAAGTTTTGAAGTTTTAAAGTTTTGAAGTCTTAAAGTTTTGAAGTCTTAAAGTCTTAAAGTTTTAAAGTTTTAAAGTTTTGAAGTTTTGAAGTCTTAAAGTTTTGAAGTCTTAAAGTTTTAAAGTTTTGAAGTTTTGAAGTCTTAAAGTTTTAAAGTTTTAAAGTTTTGAATTTTTTTAATTCTCAAAGTTTTGAAGTTTTGAAGTCTTAAAGTTTTGAAGTCTTGAAGTTTTGAAGTCTTACAGTTTTAAAGTTTTGAAGTTTTGAAGTCTTGAAGTGTTGAAGTCTTACAGTTTTAAAGTTTTGAAGTTTTGAAGTCTTAAAGTTTTTAAGTCTTACAGTTTTAAAGTTTTGAAGTCTTGAAGTTTTGAAGTCTTAAAGTTTTGAAATCTTAAAGTTTTAAAGTCTTAAAGTTTTGAAGTCTTGAAGTTTTGAAATCTTAAAGTTTTGAAGTTTTGAAGTTTTGAAGTTTTGAAGTTTTAAAGTTTTGAAGTCTTAAAGTCTTAAAGTCTTAAAGTTTTAAAGTTTTAAAGTTTTGAAGTTTTGAAGTCTTAAAGTTTTGAAGTCTTAAAGTCTTAAAGTCTTAAAGTTTTAAAGTTTTAAAGTTTTGAAGTTTTGAAGTCTTAAAGTTTTGAAGTCTTAAAGTTACGAAGTCTTAAAGTTTTAAAGTTTTGAAGTTTTGAAGTTTTGAGGTTTTGAAGTCTTAAAGTTTTAAAGTCTTACATTTTTGAAGTTTTGAATTGTCAAAGTTTTGAAGTTTTGAAGTTTTGAAGTTTTGAAGTCTTAAAGTTTTGAAGTCGTGAAGTTTTGAAGTCTTAAAGTTACGAAGTCTTAAAGTTTTAAAGTTTCAAAGTTTCAAAGTTTCAAAGTTTTAAAGTTTTGAAGTCTTAAAGTTTCAAAGTTTCAAAGTTTTGAAGTTTTAAAGTTTTGAAGTCTTGAAGTTTTTTTTTTTGAAGTCGTGAAGTTTTGAAGTCTTACAGTTTTGAAGTCTTGAAGTTTTGAAGTCTTAAATTTACGAAGTCTTAAAGTTTTAAAGTTTCAAAGTTTCAAAGTTTTAAAGTTTTGAAGTCTTAAAGTTTTGAAGTCTTGAAGTTTTGAAGTCTTAAAGTTTTGAAGTTTCAAAGTTTTAAAGTTTTGAAGTCTTAAAGTTTTAAAGTTTTAAAGTTTTGAAGTCTTAAAGTTTTAAAGTTTTGAAGTTTTGAAGTCTTAAAGTTTTGAAGTTTTGAAATCTTAAAGTTTTGAAGTCTTACAGTTTTGAAGTTTTGAAGTCTTAAAGTTTTGAAGTCTTACAGTTTTGAAGTCTTGAAGTTTTGAAATCTTAAAGTTTTGAAGTCTTTAAGTTTTGAAGTCTTGAAGTTTTAAAGTTTTGAAGTCTTAAAGTCTTACAGTTTTAAAGTTTTGAAGCCTTGAAGTTTTGAAATCTTAAAGTTACGAAGTCTTAAAGTTTTGAAGTTTTGAAGTTTTGAAGTTTTAAAGTTTTGAAGTCTTAAAGTTTTGACGTTTTGAAGTTTCAAAGTTTTAAAGTTTTGAAGTCTTAAAGTTTTGAAGTCTTAAAGTTACGAGGTCTTAAAGTTTTAAAGTTTTAAAGTTTTGAAGTTTTGAAGTCTTAAAGTTTTGAAGTCTTACAGTTTTGAAGTTTTGAAGTCTTAAAGTTTTGAAGTCTTACAGTTTTGAAGTCTTGAAGTTTTGAAGTCTTGAATTTTTAAAGTTTTGAAGTCTTAAAGTCTTACAGTTTTGAATTTTTTTAATTCTCAAAGTTTTGAAGTTTTGAAGTCTTAAAGTTTTGAAGTTTTGAAATCTTAAAGTTTTGACGTTTTGAAGTTTCAAAGTTTTAAAGTTTTGAAGTCTTAAAGTTTTGAAGTCTTAAAGTTACGAGGTCTTAAAGTTTTAAAGTTTTAAAGTTTTGAAGTCTTAAAGTTTTGAAGTCTTACAGTTTTGAAGTTTTGAAGTCTTAAAGTTTTGAAGTCTTACAGTTTTGAAGTCTTGAAGTTTTGAAATCTTAAAGTTACGAAGTCTTAAAGTTTTGAAGTTTTGAAGTCTTAAAGTTTTAAAGTTTTAAAGTTTTGAAGTTTTGAAGTCTTAAAGTTTTCAAGATTTCAAGTTTTGATTCTTCAAGTTTTCAAGTTTTGAATTCGTTAAGTTTTAATGTTTTAAAGTTTTTATTAAAGTTTTGAAGTTTTGAAGTTGTAAAGATTTCAAGTTTTGAATTCTTAAAGTTTTGAAGTGTTTAAATTCTTAAAGTTTCAAAGTTTTAAATGTTTGGAGTTGTAAAGTTTTGAAGTTTTGAAGTTTTAAAGATTTCAAATTTTTAAGTTTTGAAGTTTTGAAGTTGTAAAGATTTCAAGTTTTCAAGTTTTGAATTCTTAAAGTTTTCAAGTTTTGAATTCTTCAAGTTTTAAAGTTTTAAAGTTGTAAACATTTCATGATTTAATGTTTTTAATTCTTAAAGTTTTCAAGTTTTTAATTCTTAAAGTTTTGAAATTTTATTAAAGATGGAAGTATAAAGATTTCAAGATTTGAATTCTTAAAGTTTAAAGTTTTAAAGTTCTGAATTCGTTAAGTTTTAATGTTTTAAAGTTTTTATTAAAGTTTTAAAGTTGTAAAGATTTCAAGATTTCAAGTTTTGAATTTTTGAATTCTTAAAGTTTTGAATTCTTAAAGTTTTGAAGTTTTGAATTCTTAAAGTTTTGAATTCTTAAAGTTTTGAAGTTTTGAAATCTTAAAGTTTTGACGTTTTGAAGTTTCAAAGTTTTAAAGTTTTGAAGTCTTAAAGTTTTGAAGTCTTAAAGTTACGAGGTCTTAAAGTTTTAAAGTTTTGAAGTTTTGAAGTTTTGAAGTTTTGAAGTTTTGAAGTCTTAAAGTTTTGAAGTCTTACAGTTTTGAAGTTTTGAAGTCTTAAAGTTTTGAAGTCTTACAGTTTTGAAGTCTTGAAGTTTTGAAATCTTAAAGTTACGAAGTCTTAAAGTTTTGAAGTTTTGAAGTCTTAAAGTTTTAAAGTTTTAAAGTTTTGAAGTTTTGAAGTCTTAAAGTTTTGAAGTCTTGAAGTTTTGAAGTTTTGAAGTTTTGAAGTCTTACAGTTTTGAAGTCTTAAAGTTTTGAAGTTTTGAAGTTTCAAAGTTTTAAAGTTTTGAAGTCTTAAAGTTTTAAAGTTTTGAAGTTTTGAAGTCTTAAAGTTTTGAAGTCTTGAAGTTTTGAAGTCTTGAAGTTTTGAAGTCTTGAAGTTTTAAAGTTTTGAAGTCTTAAAGTCTTACAGTTTTGAATTTTTTTAATTCTCAAAGTTTTGAAGTTTTGAAGTCTTAAAGTTTTGAAGTTTTGAAATCTTAAAGTTTTGAAGTCTTAAAGTTACGAGGTCTTAAAGTTTTAAAGTTTTAAAGTTTTGAAGTTTTGAAGTTTTGAAGTTTTGAAGTCTTAAAGTTTTGAAGTCTTACAGTTTTGAAGTTTTGAAGTCTTAAAGTTTTGAAGTCTTACAGTTTTGAAGTCTTGAAGTTTTGAAATCTTAAAGTTACGAAGTCTTAAAGTTTTGAAGTTTTAAAGTTTTAAAGTTTTGAAGTTTTGAAGTCTTAAAGTTTTAAAGTTTTGAAGTTTTGAAGTCTTAAAGTTTTGAAGTCTTGAAGTTTTAAAGTTTTGAAGTCTTAAAGTCTTACAGTTTTAAAGTTTTGAAGCCTTGAAGTTTTGAAATCTTAAAGTTACGAAGTCTTAAAGTTTTGAAGTTTTGAAGTCTTACAGTTTTGAAGTCTTAAAGTTTTGAAGTTTTGAAGTTTCAAAGTTTTAAAGTTTTGAAGTCTTAAAGTTTTAAAGTTTTAAAGTTTTGAAGTTTCAAAGTTTTAAAGTTTTGAAGTCTTAAAGTTTTAAAGTTTTGAAGTTTTGAAGTCTTAAAGTTTTGAAGTCTTGAAGTTTTGAAATCTTAAAGTTACGAAGTCTTAAAGTTTTGAAGTTTTGAAGTCTTACAGTTTTGAAGTCTTAAAGTTTTGAAGTTTTGAAGTTTCAAAGTTTTAAAGTTTTGAAGTCTTAAAGTTTTAAAGTTTTAAAGTTTTGAAGTTTCAAAGTTTTAAAGTTTTAAAGTTTTAAAGTTTTGAAGTCTTAAAGTTTTGAAGTCTTAAAGTTACGAAGTCTTAAAGTTTTAAAGTTTTGAAGTTTTGAAGTTTTGAAGCCTTAAAGTTTTAAAGTCTTAAAGTTTTGAATTTTTTTAATTCTCAAAGTTTTGAAGTTTTGAAGTCTTAAAGTTTTGAAGTTTTGAAATCTTAAAGTTTTGACGTTTTGAAGTTTCAAAGTTTTGAAGTTTTAAAGTTTTGAAGTTTTGAAGTCTTAAAGTTTTGAAGTTTTGAAGTCTTACAGTTTTGAAGTCTTGAAGTTTTGAAATGTTAAAGTTACGAAGTCTTAAAGTTTTGAAGTTTTGAAGTCTTAAAGTTTTAAAGTTTTAAAGTTTTGAAGTTTTGAAGTCTTAAAGTTTTGAAGTTTTGAAGTCTTAAAGTTTTGAAGTCTTGAAGTTTTAAAGTTTTGAAGTCTTAAAGTCTTACAGTTTTTAATTTTTTTAATTCTCAAAGTTTTGAAGTTTTGAAGTCTTAAAGTTTTGAAGTTTTGAAATCTTAAAGTTTTGACGTTTTGAAGTTTCAAAGTTTTAAAGTTTTGAAGTCTTAAAGTTTTGAAGTCTTAAAGTTACGAGGTCTTAAAGTTTTAAAGTTTTAAAGTTTTGAAGTCTTAAAGTTTTGAAGTCTTACAGTTTTGAAGTTTTGAAGTCTTAAAGTTTTGAAGTCTTACAGTTTTGAAGTCTTGAAGTTTTGAAATCTTAAAGTTACGAAGTCTTAAAGTTTTGAAGTTTTGAAGTCTTAAAGTTTTAAAGTTTTAAAGTTTTGAAGTTTTGAAGTCTTAAAGTTTTAAAGTTTTAAAGTTTTAAAGTTTTGAAGTTTTGAAGTCTTAAAGTTTTGAAGTCTTACAGTTTTGAAGTCTTGAAGTTTTGAAATCTTAAAGTTACGAAGTCTTAAAGTTTTGAAGTTTTGAAGTCTTAAAGTTTTAAAGTTTTAAAGTTTTGAAGTTTTGAAGTCTTAAAGTTTTCAAGATTTCAAGTTTTGATTCTTCAAGTTTTCAAGTTTTGAATTCGTTAAGTTTTAATGTTTTAAAGTTTTTATTAAAGTTTTGAAGTTTTGAAGTTGTAAAGATTTCAAGTTTTGAATTCTTAAAGTTTTGAAGTGTTTAAATTCTTAAAGTTTCAAAGTTTTAAATGTTTGGAGTTGTAAAGTTTTGAAGTTTTGAAGTTTTAAAGATTTCAAATTTTTAAGTTTTGAAGTTTTGAAGTTGTAAAGATTTCAAGTTTTCAAGTTTTGAATTCTTAAAGTTTTCAAGTTTTGAATTCTTCAAGTTTTAAAGTTTTAAAGTTGTAAACATTTCATGATTTAATGTTTTTAATTCTTAAAGTTTTCAAGTTTTTAATTCTTAAAGTTTTGAATTCTTAAAGTTTTGAAGTTTTGAAATCTTAAAGTTTTGACGTTTTGAAGTTTCAAAGTTTTAAAGTTTTGAAGTCTTAAAGTTTTGAAGTCTTAAAGTTACGAGGTCTTAAAGTTTTAAAGTTTCGAAGTTTTGAAGTTTTGAAGTTTTGAAGTCTTAAAGTTTTGAAGTCTTACAGTTTTGAAGTTTTGAAGTCTTGAAGTTTTAAAGTTTTGAAGTCTTAAAGTCTTACAGTTTTAAAGTTACGAAGTCTTAAAGTTTTGAAGTTTTGAAGTCTTACAGTTTTGAAGTCTTAAAGTTTTGAAGTTTTGAAGTCTTACAGTTTTGAAGTCTTAAAGTTTTGAAGTTTTGAAGTTTCAAAGTTTTAAAGTTTTAAAGTTTTGAAGTTTTGAAGTCTTAAAGTTTTAAAGTTTTGAAGTTTTGAAGTCTTAAAGTTTTGAAGTCTTGAAGTTTTAAAGTTTTGAAGCCTTGAAGTTTTGAAATCTTAAAGTTACGAAGTCTTAAAGTTTTGAAGTTTTGAAGTCTTACAGTTTTGAAGTCTTAAAGTTTTGAAGTTTTGAAGTTTCAAAGTTTTAAAGTTTTGAAGTCTTAAAGTTTTAAAGTTTTAAAGTTTTGAAGTTTTGAAGTTTTAAAGTTTTGAAGTCTTAAAGTTTTAAAGTTTTGAAGTTTTGAAGTCTTAAAGTTTTGAAGTCTTAAAGTTACGAAGTCTTAAAGTTTTAAAGTTTTGAAGTTTTGAAGTTTTGAAGCCTTAAAGTTTTAAAGTCTTAAAGTTTTGAATTTTTTTAATTCTCAAAGTTTTGAAGTTTTGAAGTCTTAAAGTTTTGAAGTTTTGAAATCTTAAAGTTTTGACGTTTTGAAGTTTCAAAGTTTTAAAGTTTTGAAGTCTTAAAGTTTTGAAGTCTTAAAGTTACGAGGTCTTAAAGTTTTAAAGTTTTGAAGTTTTGAAGTTTTGAAGTCTTAAAGTTTTGAAGTCTTACAGTTTTGAAGTTTTGAAGTCTTAAAGTTTTGAAGTCTTACAGTTTTGAAGTCTTGAAGTTTTGAAATCTTAAAGTTACGAAGTCTTAAAGTTTTGAAGTTTTGAAGTTTTGAAGTCTTAAAGTTTTGAAGTTTTGAAGTTTCAAAGTTTTAAAGTTTTGAAGTCTTAAAGTTTTAAAGTTTTAAAGTTTTAAAGTTTTGAAGTTTTGAAGTCTTAAAGTTTTAAAGTTTTGAAGTTTTGAAGTCTTAAAGTTTTGAAGTTTTGAAGTCTTGAAGTCTTGAAGTTTTGAAGTTTTGAAGTCTTGAAGTTTTGAAGTCTTGAAGTTTTAAAGTTTTGAAGTCTTAAAGTCTTACAGTTTTTAATTTTTTTAATTCTCAAAGTTTTGAAGTCTTAAAGTTTTGAAGTTTTGAAATCTTAAAGTTTTGACGTTTTGAAGTTTCAAAGTTTTAAAGTTTTGAAGTCTTAAAGTTTTGAAGTCTTAAAGTTACGAGGTCTTAAAGTTTTAAAGTTTTAAAGTTTTGAAGTTTTGAAGTCTTAAAGTCTTAAAGTTTTGAAGTCTTACAGTTTTGAAGTTTTGAAGTCTTAAAGTTTTGAAGTCTTACAGTTTTGAAGTCTTGAAGTTTTGAAATCTTAAAGTTACGAAGTCTTAAAGTTTTGAAGTTTTGAAGTCTTAAAGTTTTAAAGTTTTAAAGTTTTGAAGTTTTGAAGTCTTAAAGTTTTAAAGTTTTGAAGTTTTGAAGTCTTAAAGTTTTCAAGATTTCAAGTTTTGATTCTTCAAGTTTTCAAGTTTTGAATTCGTTAAGTTTTAATGTTTTAAAGTTTTTATTAAAGTTTTGAAGTTTTGAAGTTGTAAAGATTTCAAGTTTTGAATTCTTAAAGTTTTGAAGTGTTTAAATTCTTAAAGTTTCAAAGTTTTAAATGTTTGGAGTTGTAAAGTTTTGAAGTTTTGAAGTTTTAAAGATTTCAAATTTTTAAGTTTTGAAGTTTTGAAGTTGTAAAGATTTCAAGTTTTGAATTCTTAAAGTTTTCAAGTTTTGAATTCTTAAAGTTTTCAAGTTTTGAATTCTTCAAGTTTTAAAGTTTTAAAGTTGTAAACATTTCATGATTTAATGTTTTTAATTCTTAAAGTTTTCAAGTTTTTAATTCTTAAAGTTTTGAAATTTTATTAAAGATGGAAGTATAAAGATTTCAAGATTTGAATTCTTAAAGTTTAAAGTTTTAAAGTTCTGAATTCGTTAAGTTTTAATGTTTTAAAGTTTTTATTAAAGTTTTAAAGTTGTAAAGATTTCAAGATTTAAAGTTTTGAATTCTTGAATTCTTAAAGTTTTGAATTCTTAAAGTTTTGAAGTTTTGAATTCTTAAAGTTTTGAATTCTTAAAGTTTTGAAGTTTTGAAATCTTAAAGTTTTGACGTTTTGAAGTTTCAAAGTTTTAAAGTTTTGAAGTCTTAAAGTTTTGAAGTCTTAAAGTTACGAGGTCTTAAAGTTTTAAAGTTTTGAAGTTTTGAAGTTTTGAAGTTTTGAAGTCTTAAAGTTTTGAAGTCTTACAGTTTTGAAGTCTTGAAGTTTTGAAATCTTAAAGTTACGAAGTCTTAAAGTTTTGAAGTTTTGAAGTCTTAAAGTTTTAAAGTTTTAAAGTTTTGAAGTTTTGAAGTCTTACAGTTTTAAAGTTTTGAAGCCTTGAAGTTTTGAAATCTTAAAGTTACGAAGTCTTAAAGTTTTGAAGTTTTGAAGTCTTACAGTTTTGAAGTCTTAAAGTTTTGAAGTCTTAAAGTTTTGAAGTTTTGAAGTCTTACAGTTTTGAAGTCTTAAAGTTTTGAAGTTTTGAAGTTTTGAAGTTTTGAAGTTTCAAAGTTTTAAAGTTTTGAAGTCTTAAAGTTTTAAAGTTTTAAAGTTTTGAAGTTTTGAAGTCTTAAAGTTTTAAAGTTTTGAAGTTTTGAAGTCTTAAAGTTTTGAAGTTTTGAAGTCTTGAAGTTTTGAAGTTTTGAAGTCTTGAAGTTTTGAAGTCTTGAAGTTTTAAAGTTTTGAAGTCTTAAAGTCTTACAGTTTTTAATTTTTTTAATTCTCAAAGTTTTGAAGTTTTGAAGTCTTAAAGTTTTGAAGTTTTGAAATCTTAAAGTTTTGACGTTTTGAAGTTTTGAAATCTTAAAGTTTTGACGTTTTGAAGTTTCAAAGTTTTAAAGTTTTGAAGTCTTAAAGTTTTGAAGTCTTAAAGTTACGAGGTCTTAAAGTTTTAAAGTTTTAAAGTTTTGAAGTTTTGAAGTCTTAAAGTCTTAAAGTTTTGAAGTCTTACAGTTTTGAAGTTTTGAAGTCTTAAAGTTTTGAAGTCTTACAGTTTTGAAGTCTTGAAGTTTTGAAATCTTAAAGTTACGAAGTCTTAAAGTTTTGAAGTTTTGAAGTCTTAAAGTTTTAAAGTTTTAAAGTTTTGAAGTTTTGAAGTCTTAAAGTTTTCAAGATTTCAAGTTTTGATTCTTCAAGTTTTCAAGTTTTGAATTCGTTAAGTTTTAATGTTTTAAAGTTTTTATTAAAGTTTTGAAGTTTTGAAGTTGTAAAGATTTCAAGTTTTGAATTCTTAAAGTTTTGAAGTGTTTAAATTCTTAAAGTTTCAAAGTTTTAAATGTTTGGAGTTGTAAAGTTTTGAAGTTTTGAAGTTTTAAAGATTTCAAATTTTTAAGTTTTGAAGTTTTGAAGTTGTAAAGATTTCAAGTTTTCAAGTTTTGAATTCTTAAAGTTTTCAAGTTTTGAATTCTTCAAGTTTTAAAGTTTTAAAGTTGTAAACATTTCATGATTTAATGTTTTTAATTCTTAAAGTTTTCAAGTTTTTAATTCTTAAAGTTTTGAAATTTTATTAAAGATGGAAGTATAAAGATTTCAAGATTTGAATTCTTAAAGTTTAAAGTTTTAAAGTTCTGAATTCGTTAAGTTTTAATGTTTTAAAGTTTTTATTAAAGTTTTAAAGTTGTAAAGATTTCAAGATTTAAAGTTTTGAATTCTTGAATTCTTAAAGTTTTGAATTCTTAAAGTTTTGAAGTTTTGAAATCTTAAAGTTTTGACGTTTTGAAGTTTCAAAGTTTTAAAGTTTTGAAGTCTTAAAGTTTTGAAGTCTTAAAGTTACGAGGTCTTAAAGTTTTAAAGTTTTGAAGTTTTGAAGTTTTGAAGTTTTGAAGTCTTACAGTTTTGAAGTTTTGAAGTCTTAAAGTTTTGAAGTCTTACAGTTTTGAAGTCTTGAAGTTTTGAAATCTTAAAGTTACGAAGTCTTAAAGTTTTGAAGTTTTGAAGTCTTAAAGTTTTAAAGTTTTAAAGTTTTGAAGTTTTGAAGTCTTAAAGTTTTCAAGATTTCAAGTTTTGATTCTTCAAGTTTTCAAGTTTTGAATTCGTTAAGTTTTAATGTTTTAAAGTTTTTATTAAAGTTTTGAAGTTTTGAAGTTGTAAAGATTTCAAGTTTTGAATTCTTAAAGTTTTGAAGTGTTTAAATTCTTAAAGTTTCAAAGTTTTAAATGTTTGGAGTTGTAAAGTTTTGAAGTTTTGAAGTTTTAAAGATTTCAAATTTTTAAGTTTTGAAGTTTTGAAGTTGTAAAGATTTCAAGTTTTCAAGTTTTGAATTCTTAAAGTTTTCAAGTTTTGAATTCTTCAAGTTTTAAAGTTTTAAAGTTGTAAACATTTCATGATTTAATGTTTTTAATTCTTAAAGTTTTCAAGTTTTTAATTCTTAAAGTTTTGAAATTTTATTAAAGATGGAAGTATAAAGATTTCAAGATTTGAATTCTTAAAGTTTAAAGTTTTAAAGTTCTGAATTCGTTAAGTTTTAATGTTTTAAAGTTTTTATTAAAGTTTTAAAGTTGTAAAGATTTCAAGATTTAAAGTTTTGAATTCTTGAATTCTTAAAGTTTTGAATTCTTAAAGTTTTGAAGTTTTGAAATCTTAAAGTTTTGACGTTTTGAAGTTTCAAAGTTTTAAAGTTTTGAAGTCTTAAAGTTTTGAAGTCTTAAAGTTACGAGGTCTTAAAGTTTTAAAGTTTTGAAGTTTTGAAGTTTTGAAGTTTTGAAGTCTTACAGTTTTGAAGTTTTGAAGTCTTAAAGTTTTGAAGTCTTACAGTTTTGAAGTCTTGAAGTTTTGAAATCTTAAAGTTACGAAGTCTTAAAGTTTTGAAGTTTTGAAGTCTTAAAGTTTTAAAGTTTTAAAGTTTTGAAGTTTTAAAGTTTTGAAGTCTTGAAGTTTTAAAGTTTTGAAGTCTTAAAGTCTTACAGTTTTAAAGTTTTGAAGCCTTGAAGTTTTGAAATCTTAAAGTTACGAAGTCTTAAAGTTTTGAAGTTTTGAAGTCTTACAGTTTTGAAGTCTTAAAGTTTTGAAGTTTTGAAGTCTTACAGTTTTGAAGTCTTAAAGTTTTGAAGTTTTGAAGTTTCAAAGTTTTAAAGTTTTAAAGTTTTGAAGTTTTGAAGTCTTAAAGTTTTGAAGTCTTAAAGTTTTGAAGTCTTGAAGTTTTAAAGTTTTGAAGTCTTAAAGTCTTACAGTTTTAAAGTTTTGAAGCCTTGAAGTTTTGAAATCTTAAAGTTACGAAGTCTTAAAGTTTTGAAGTTTTGAAGTCTTACAGTTTTGAAGTCTTAAAGTTTTGAAGTTTTGAAGTCTTACAGTTTTGAAGTCTTAAAGTTTTGAAGTTTTGAAGTTTCAAAGTTTTAAAGTTTTGAAGTCTTAAAGTTTTAAAGTTTTAAAGTTTTGAAGTTTTGAAGTCTTAAAGTTTTGAAGTCTTGAAGTTTTGAAGTTTTGAAGTCTTGAAGTTTTGAAGTCTTGAATTTTTAAAGTTTTGAAGTCTTAAAGTCTTACAGTTTTGAATTTTTTTAATTCTCAAAGTTTTGAAGTTTTGAAGTCTTAAAGTTTTGAAGTTTTGAAATCTTAAAGTTTTGACGTTTTGAAGTTTCAAAGTTTTAAAGTTTTGAAGTCTTAAAGTTTTGAAGTCTTAAAGTTACGAGGTCTTAAAGTTTTAAAGTTTTAAAGTTTTGAAGTTTTGAAGTTTTGAAGTCTTAAAGTTTTGAAGTCTTACAGTTTTGAAGTTTTGAAGTCTTAAAGTTTTGAAGTCTTACAGTTTTGAAGTCTTGAAGTTTTGAAATCTTAAAGTTACGAAGTCTTAAAGTTTTGAAGTTTTGAAGTCTTAAAGTTTTAAAGTTTTAAAGTTTTGAAGTTTTGAAGTCTTAAAGTTTTAAAGTTTTGAAGTTTTGAAGTTTTGAAGTCTTAAAGTTTTGAAGTCTTGAAGTTTTAAAGTTTTGAAGTCTTAAAGTCTTACAGTTTTAAAGTTTTGAAGCCTTGAAGTTTTGAAATCTTAAAGTTACGAAGTCTTAAAGTTTTGAAGTTTTGAAGTCTTACAGTTTTGAAGTCTTAAAGTTTTGAAGTTTTGAAGTTTCAAAGTTTTAAAGTTTTGAAGTCTTAAAGTTTTAAAGTTTTAAAGTTTTGAAGTTTTGAAGTCTTAAAGTTTTAAAGTTTTGAAGTTTTGAAGTCTTGAAGTTTTGAAGTCTTGAAGTTTTGAAGTTTTGAAGTCTTGAAGTTTTGAAGTCTTGAAGTTTTAAAGTTTTGAAGTCTTAAAGTCTTACAGTTTTAAAGTTTTGAAGCCTTGAAGTTTTGAAGTCTTAAAGTTACGAGGTCTTAAAGTTTTAAAGTTTTGAAGTTTTGAAGTTTTGAAGTCTTAAAGTTTTAAAGTTTTGAAGTTTTGAAGTCTTAAAGTTTTCAAGATTTCAAGTTTTGATTCTTCAAGTTTTCAAGTTTTGAATTCGTTAAGTTTTAATGTTTTAAAGTTTTTATTAAAGTTTTGAAGTTTTGAAGTTGTAAAGATTTCAAGTTTTGAATTCTTAAAGTTTTGAAGTGTTTAAATTCTTAAAGTTTCAAAGTTTTAAATGTTTGGAGTTGTAAAGTTTTGAAGTTTTGAAGTTTTAAAGATTTCAAATTTTTAAGTTTTGAAGTTTTGAAGTTGTAAAGATTTCAAGTTTTCAAGTTTTGAATTCTTAAAGTTTTCAAGTTTTGAATTCTTAAAGTTTTCAAGTTTTGAATTCTTCAAGTTTTAAAGTTTTAAAGTTGTAAACATTTCATGATTTAATGTTTTTAATTCTTAAAGTTTTCAAGTTTTTAATTCTTAAAGTTTTGAAATTTTATTAAAGATGGAAGTATAAAGATTTCAAGATTTGAATTCTTAAAGTTTAAAGTTTTAAAGTTCTGAATTCGTTAAGTTTTAATGTTTTAAAGTTTTTATTAAAGTTTTAAAGTTGTAAAGATTTCAAGATTTCAAGTTTTGAATTTTTGAATTCTTAAAGTTTTGAATTCTTAAAGTTTTGAAGTTTTGAATTCTTAAAGTTTTGAATTCTTAAAGTTTTGAAGTTTTGAAATCTTAAAGTTTTGACGTTTTGAAGTTTCAAAGTTTTAAAGTTTTGAAGTCTTAAAGTTTTGAAGTCTTAAAGTTTTGAAGTCTTAAAGTTACGAGGTCTTAAAGTTTTAAAGTTTTGAAGTTTTGAAGTTTTGAAGTTTTGAAGTCTTAAAGTTTTGAAGTCTTACAGTTTTGAAGTTTTGAAGTCTTAAAGTTTTGAAGTCTTACAGTTTTGAAGTCTTGAAGTTTTGAAATCTTAAAGTTACGAAGTCTTAAAGTTTTGAAGTTTTGAAGTCTTAAAGTTTTAAAGTTTTAAAGTTTTGAAGTTTTGAAGTCTTAAAGTTTTGAAGTCTTGAAGTTTTGAAGTTTTGAAGTTTTGAAGTCTTACAGTTTTGAAGTCTTAAAGTTTTGAAGTTTTGAAGTTTCAAAGTTTTAAAGTTTTGAAGTCTTAAAGTTTTAAAGTTTTGAAGTTTTGAAGTCTTAAAGTTTTGAAGTCTTGAAGTTTTGAAGTCTTGAAGTTTTGAAGTCTTGAAGTTTTAAAGTTTTGAAGTCTTAAAGTCTTACAGTTTTGAATTTTTTTAATTCTCAAAGTTTTGAAGTTTTGAAGTCTTAAAGTTTTGAAGTTTTGAAATCTTAAAGTTTTGAAGTCTTAAAGTTACGAGGTCTTAAAGTTTTAAAGTTTTAAAGTTTTGAAGTTTTGAAGTTTTGAAGTTTTGAAGTCTTAAAGTTTTGAAGTCTTACAGTTTTGAAGTTTTGAAGTCTTAAAGTTTTGAAGTCTTACAGTTTTGAAGTCTTGAAGTTTTGAAATCTTAAAGTTACGAAGTCTTAAAGTTTTGAAGTTTTAAAGTTTTAAAGTTTTGAAGTTTTGAAGTCTTAAAGTTTTAAAGTTTTGAAGTTTTGAAGTCTTAAAGTTTTGAAGTCTTGAAGTTTTAAAGTTTTGAAGTCTTAAAGTCTTACAGTTTTAAAGTTTTGAAGCCTTGAAGTTTTGAAATCTTAAAGTTACGAAGTCTTAAAGTTTTGAAGTTTTGAAGTCTTACAGTTTTGAAGTCTTAAAGTTTTGAAGTTTTGAAGTTTCAAAGTTTTAAAGTTTTGAAGTCTTAAAGTTTTAAAGTTTTAAAGTTTTGAAGTTTCAAAGTTTTAAAGTTTTGAAGTCTTAAAGTTTTAAAGTTTTGAAGTTTTGAAGTCTTAAAGTTTTGAAGTCTTGAAGTTTTGAAATCTTAAAGTTACGAAGTCTTAAAGTTTTGAAGTTTTGAAGTCTTACAGTTTTGAAGTCTTAAAGTTTTGAAGTTTTGAAGTTTCAAAGTTTTAAAGTTTTGAAGTCTTAAAGTTTTAAAGTTTTAAAGTTTTGAAGTTTCAAAGTTTTAAAGTTTTAAAGTTTTAAAGTTTTGAAGTCTTAAAGTTTTGAAATCTTAAAGTTACGAAGTCTTAAAGTTTTGAAGTTTTGAAGCCTTAAAGTTTTAAAGTCTTAAAGTTTTGAATTTTTTTAATTCTCAAAGTTTTGAAGTTTTGAAGTCTTAAAGTTTTGAAGTTTTGAAATCTTAAAGTTTTGACGTTTTGAAGTTTCAAAGTTTTGAAGTTTTAAAGTTTTGAAGTTTTGAAGTCTTAAAGTTTTGAAGTTTTGAAGTCTTACAGTTTTGAAGTCTTGAAGTTTTGAAATGTTAAAGTTACGAAGTCTTAAAGTTTTGAAGTTTTGAAGTCTTAAAGTTTTAAAGTTTTAAAGTTTTGAAGTTTTGAAGTCTTAAAGTTTTGAAGTTTTGAAGTCTTAAAGTTTTGAAGTCTTGAAGTTTTAAAGTTTTGAAGTCTTAAAGTCTTACAGTTTTAAAGTTTTGAAGCCTTGAAGTTTTGAAATCTTAAAGTTACGAAGTCTTAAAGTTTTGAAGTTTTGAAGTTTTGAAGTCTTAAAGTTTTGAAGTTTTGAAGTTTCAAAGTTTTAAAGTTTTGAAGTCTTAAAGTTTTAAAGTTTTAAAGTTTTGAAGTTTTGAAGTCTTAAAGTTTTAAAGTTTTGAAGTTTTGAAGTCTTAAAGTTTTGAAGTTTTGAAGTCTTGAAGTTTTGAAGTTTTGAAGTCTTGAAGTTTTGAAGTCTTGAAGTTTTAAAGTTTTGAAGTCTTAAAGTCTTACAGTTTTTAATTTTTTTAATTCTCAAAGTTTTGAAGTTTTGAAGTCTTAAAGTTTTGAAGTTTTGAAATCTTAAAGTTTTGACGTTTTGAAGTTTCAAAGTTTTAAAGTTTTGAAGTCTTAAAGTTTTGAAGTCTTAAAGTTACGAGGTCTTAAAGTTTTAAAGTTTTAAAGTTTTGAAGTCTTAAAGTTTTGAAGTCTTACAGTTTTGAAGTTTTGAAGTCTTAAAGTTTTGAAGTCTTACAGTTTTGAAGTCTTGAAGTTTTGAAATCTTAAAGTTACGAAGTCTTAAAGTTTTGAAGTTTTGAAGTCTTAAAGTTTTAAAGTTTTAAAGTTTTGAAGTTTTGAAGTCTTAAAGTTTTAAAGTTTTAAAGTTTTAAAGTTTTGAAGTTTTGAAGTCTTAAAGTTTTAAAGTTTTGAAGTTTTGAAGTCTTAAAGTTTTCAAGATTTCAAGTTTTGATTCTTCAAGTTTTCAAGTTTTGAATTCGTTAAGTTTTAATGTTTTAAAGTTTTTATTAAAGTTTTGAAGTTTTGAAGTTGTAAAGATTTCAAGTTTTGAATTCTTAAAGTTTTGAAGTGTTTAAATTCTTAAAGTTTCAAAGTTTTAAATGTTTGGAGTTGTAAAGTTTTGAAGTTTTGAAGTTTTAAAGATTTCAAATTTTTAAGTTTTGAAGTTTTGAAGTTGTAAAGATTTCAAGTTTTCAAGTTTTGAATTCTTAAAGTTTTCAAGTTTTGAATTCTTCAAGTTTTAAAGTTTTAAAGTTGTAAACATTTCATGATTTAATGTTTTTAATTCTTAAAGTTTTCAAGTTTTTAATTCTTAAAGTTTTGAATTCTTAAAGTTTTGAAGTTTTGAAATCTTAAAGTTTTGACGTTTTGAAGTTTCAAAGTTTTAAAGTTTTGAAGTCTTAAAGTTTTGAAGTCTTAAAGTTACGAGGTCTTAAAGTTTTAAAGTTTCGAAGTTTTGAAGTTTTGAAGTTTTGAAGTCTTAAAGTTTTGAAGTCTTACAGTTTTGAAGTTTTGAAGTCTTGAAGTTTTAAAGTTTTGAAGTCTTAAAGTCTTACAGTTTTAAAGTTACGAAGTCTTAAAGTTTTGAAGTTTTGAAGTCTTACAGTTTTGAAGTCTTAAAGTTTTGAAGTTTTGAAGTCTTACAGTTTTGAAGTCTTAAAGTTTTGAAGTTTTGAAGTTTCAAAGTTTTAAAGTTTTAAAGTTTTGAAGTTTTGAAGTCTTAAAGTTTTAAAGTTTTGAAGTTTTGAAGTCTTAAAGTTTTGAAGTCTTGAAGTTTTAAAGTTTTGAAGCCTTGAAGTTTTGAAATCTTAAAGTTACGAAGTCTTAAAGTTTTGAAGTTTTGAAGTCTTACAGTTTTGAAGTCTTAAAGTTTTGAAGTTTTGAAGTTTCAAAGTTTTAAAGTTTTGAAGTCTTAAAGTTTTAAAGTTTTAAAGTTTTGAAGTTTTGAAGTTTTAAAGTTTTGAAGTCTTAAAGTTTTAAAGTTTTGAAGTTTTGAAGTCTTAAAGTTTTGAAGTCTTAAAGTTACGAAGTCTTAAAGTTTTAAAGTTTTGAAGTTTTGAAGTTTTGAAGCCTTAAAGTTTTAAAGTCTTAAAGTTTTGAATTTTTTTAATTCTCAAAGTTTTGAAGTTTTGAAGTCTTAAAGTTTTGAAGTTTTGAAATCTTAAAGTTTTGACGTTTTGAAGTTTCAAAGTTTTAAAGTTTTGAAGTCTTAAAGTTTTGAAGTCTTAAAGTTACGAGGTCTTAAAGTTTTAAAGTTTTGAAGTTTTGAAGTTTTGAAGTCTTAAAGTTTTGAAGTCTTACAGTTTTGAAGTTTTGAAGTCTTAAAGTTTTGAAGTCTTACAGTTTTGAAGTCTTGAAGTTTTGAAATCTTAAAGTTACGAAGTCTTAAAGTTTTGAAGTTTTGAAGTTTTGAAGTCTTAAAGTTTTGAAGTTTTGAAGTTTCAAAGTTTTAAAGTTTTGAAGTCTTAAAGTTTTAAAGTTTTAAAGTTTTAAAGTTTTGAAGTTTTGAAGTCTTAAAGTTTTAAAGTTTTGAAGTTTTGAAGTCTTAAAGTTTTGAAGTTTTGAAGTCTTGAAGTCTTGAAGTTTTGAAGTTTTGAAGTCTTGAAGTTTTGAAGTCTTGAAGTTTTAAAGTTTTGAAGTCTTAAAGTCTTACAGTTTTTAATTTTTTTAATTCTCAAAGTTTTGAAGTCTTAAAGTTTTGAAGTTTTGAAATCTTAAAGTTTTGACGTTTTGAAGTTTCAAAGTTTTAAAGTTTTGAAGTCTTAAAGTTTTGAAGTCTTAAAGTTACGAGGTCTTAAAGTTTTAAAGTTTTAAAGTTTTGAAGTTTTGAAGTCTTAAAGTCTTAAAGTTTTGAAGTCTTACAGTTTTGAAGTTTTGAAGTCTTAAAGTTTTGAAGTCTTACAGTTTTGAAGTCTTGAAGTTTTGAAATCTTAAAGTTACGAAGTCTTAAAGTTTTGAAGTTTTGAAGTCTTAAAGTTTTAAAGTTTTAAAGTTTTGAAGTTTTGAAGTCTTAAAGTTTTAAAGTTTTGAAGTTTTGAAGTCTTAAAGTTTTCAAGATTTCAAGTTTTGATTCTTCAAGTTTTCAAGTTTTGAATTCGTTAAGTTTTAATGTTTTAAAGTTTTTATTAAAGTTTTGAAGTTTTGAAGTTGTAAAGATTTCAAGTTTTGAATTCTTAAAGTTTTGAAGTGTTTAAATTCTTAAAGTTTCAAAGTTTTAAATGTTTGGAGTTGTAAAGTTTTGAAGTTTTGAAGTTTTAAAGATTTCAAATTTTTAAGTTTTGAAGTTTTGAAGTTGTAAAGATTTCAAGTTTTCAAGTTTTGAATTCTTAAAGTTTTCAAGTTTTGAATTCTTCAAGTTTTAAAGTTTTAAAGTTGTAAACATTTCATGATTTAATGTTTTTAATTCTTAAAGTTTTCAAGTTTTTAATTCTTAAAGTTTTGAAATTTTATTAAAGATGGAAGTATAAAGATTTCAAGATTTGAATTCTTAAAGTTTAAAGTTTTAAAGTTCTGAATTCGTTAAGTTTTAATGTTTTAAAGTTTTTATTAAAGTTTTAAAGTTGTAAAGATTTCAAGATTTAAAGTTTTGAATTCTTGAATTCTTAAAGTTTTGAATTCTTAAAGTTTTGAAGTTTTGAATTCTTAAAGTTTTGAATTCTTAAAGTTTTGAAGTTTTGAAATCTTAAAGTTTTGACGTTTTGAAGTTTCAAAGTTTTAAAGTTTTGAAGTCTTAAAGTTTTGAAGTCTTAAAGTTACGAGGTCTTAAAGTTTTAAAGTTTTGAAGTTTTGAAGTTTTGAAGTTTTGAAGTCTTAAAGTTTTGAAGTCTTACAGTTTTGAAGTCTTGAAGTTTTGAAATCTTAAAGTTACGAAGTCTTAAAGTTTTGAAGTTTTGAAGTCTTAAAGTTTTAAAGTTTTAAAGTTTTGAAGTTTTGAAGTCTTACAGTTTTAAAGTTTTGAAGCCTTGAAGTTTTGAAATCTTAAAGTTACGAAGTCTTAAAGTTTTGAAGTTTTGAAGTCTTACAGTTTTGAAGTCTTAAAGTTTTGAAGTCTTAAAGTTTTGAAGTTTTGAAGTCTTACAGTTTTGAAGTCTTAAAGTTTTGAAGTTTTGAAGTTTTGAAGTTTTGAAGTTTCAAAGTTTTAAAGTTTTGAAGTCTTAAAGTTTTAAAGTTTTAAAGTTTTGAAGTTTTGAAGTCTTAAAGTTTTAAAGTTTTGAAGTTTTGAAGTCTTAAAGTTTTGAAGTTTTGAAGTCTTGAAGTTTTGAAGTTTTGAAGTCTTGAAGTTTTGAAGTCTTGAAGTTTTAAAGTTTTGAAGTCTTAAAGTCTTACAGTTTTTAATTTTTTTAATTCTCAAAGTTTTGAAGTTTTGAAGTCTTAAAGTTTTGAAGTTTTGAAATCTTAAAGTTTTGACGTTTTGAAGTTTTGAAATCTTAAAGTTTTGACGTTTTGAAGTTTCAAAGTTTTAAAGTTTTGAAGTCTTAAAGTTTTGAAGTCTTAAAGTTACGAGGTCTTAAAGTTTTAAAGTTTTAAAGTTTTGAAGTTTTGAAGTCTTAAAGTCTTAAAGTTTTGAAGTCTTACAGTTTTGAAGTTTTGAAGTCTTAAAGTTTTGAAGTCTTACAGTTTTGAAGTCTTGAAGTTTTGAAATCTTAAAGTTACGAAGTCTTAAAGTTTTGAAGTTTTGAAGTCTTAAAGTTTTAAAGTTTTAAAGTTTTGAAGTTTTGAAGTCTTAAAGTTTTAAAGTTTTGAAGTTTTGAAGTCTTAAAGTTTTCAAGATTTCAAGTTTTGATTCTTCAAGTTTTCAAGTTTTGAATTCGTTAAGTTTTAATGTTTTAAAGTTTTTATTAAAGTTTTGAAGTTGTAAAGATTTCAAGTTTTGAATTCTTAAAGTTTTGAAGTGTTTAAATTCTTAAAGTTTCAAAGTTTTAAATGTTTGGAGTTGTAAAGTTTTGAAGTTTTGAAGTTTTAAAGATTTCAAATTTTTAAGTTTTGAAGTTTTGAAGTTGTAAAGATTTCAAGTTTTCAAGTTTTGAATTCTTAAAGTTTTCAAGTTTTGAATTCTTCAAGTTTTAAAGTTTTAAAGTTGTAAACATTTCATGATTTAATGTTTTTAATTCTTAAAGTTTTCAAGTTTTTAATTCTTAAAGTTTTGAAATTTTATTAAAGATGGAAGTATAAAGATTTCAAGATTTGAATTCTTAAAGTTTAAAGTTTTAAAGTTCTGAATTCGTTAAGTTTTAATGTTTTAAAGTTTTTATTAAAGTTTTAAAGTTGTAAAGATTTCAAGATTTAAAGTTTTGAATTCTTGAATTCTTAAAGTTTTGAATTCTTAAAGTTTTGAAGTTTTGAAATCTTAAAGTTTTGACGTTTTGAAGTTTCAAAGTTTTAAAGTTTTGAAGTCTTAAAGTTTTGAAGTCTTAAAGTTACGAGGTCTTAAAGTTTTAAAGTTTTGAAGTTTTGAAGTTTTGAAGTTTTGAAGTCTTACAGTTTTGAAGTTTTGAAGTCTTAAAGTTTTGAAGTCTTACAGTTTTGAAGTCTTGAAGTTTTGAAATCTTAAAGTTACGAAGTCTTAAAGTTTTGAAGTTTTGAAGTCTTAAAGTTTTAAAGTTTTAAAGTTTTGAAGTTTTAAAGTTTTGAAGTCTTGAAGTTTTAAAGTTTTGAAGTCTTAAAGTCTTACAGTTTTAAAGTTTTGAAGCCTTGAAGTTTTGAAATCTTAAAGTTACGAAGTCTTAAAGTTTTGAAGTTTTGAAGTCTTACAGTTTTGAAGTCTTAAAGTTTTGAAGTTTTGAAGTCTTACAGTTTTGAAGTCTTAAAGTTTTGAAGTTTTGAAGTTTCAAAGTTTTAAAGTTTTAAAGTTTTGAAGTTTTGAAGTCTTAAAGTTTTGAAGTCTTAAAGTTTTGAAGTCTTGAAGTTTTAAAGTTTTGAAGTCTTAAAGTCTTACAGTTTTAAAGTTTTGAAGCCTTGAAGTTTTGAAATCTTAAAGTTACGAAGTCTTAAAGTTTTGAAGTTTTGAAGTCTTACAGTTTTGAAGTCTTAAAGTTTTGAAGTTTTGAAGTCTTACAGTTTTGAAGTCTTAAAGTTTTGAAGTTTTGAAGTTTCAAAGTTTTAAAGTTTTGAAGTCTTAAAGTTTTAAAGTTTTAAAGTTTTGAAGTTTTGAAGTCTTAAAGTTTTGAAGTCTTGAAGTTTTGAAGTTTTGAAGTCTTGAAGTTTTGAAGTCTTGAATTTTTAAAGTTTTGAAGTCTTAAAGTCTTACAGTTTTGAATTTTTTTAATTCTCAAAGTTTTGAAGTTTTGAAGTCTTAAAGTTTTGAAGTTTTGAAATCTTAAAGTTTTGACGTTTTGAAGTTTCAAAGTTTTAAAGTTTTGAAGTCTTAAAGTTTTGAAGTCTTAAAGTTACGAGGTCTTAAAGTTTTAAAGTTTTAAAGTTTTGAAGTTTTGAAGTTTTGAAGTCTTAAAGTTTTGAAGTCTTACAGTTTTGAAGTTTTGAAGTCTTAAAGTTTTGAAGTCTTACAGTTTTGAAGTCTTGAAGTTTTGAAATCTTAAAGTTACGAAGTCTTAAAGTTTTGAAGTTTTGAAGTCTTAAAGTTTTAAAGTTTTAAAGTTTTGAAGTTTTGAAGTCTTAAAGTTTTAAAGTTTTGAAGTTTTGAAGTTTTGAAGTCTTAAAGTTTTGAAGTCTTGAAGTTTTAAAGTTTTGAAGTCTTAAAGTCTTACAGTTTTAAAGTTTTGAAGCCTTGAAGTTTTGAAATCTTAAAGTTACGAAGTCTTAAAGTTTTGAAGTTTTGAAGTCTTACAGTTTTGAAGTCTTAAAGTTTTGAAGTTTTGAAGTTTCAAAGTTTTAAAGTTTTGAAGTCTTAAAGTTTTAAAGTTTTAAAGTTTTGAAGTTTTGAAGTCTTAAAGTTTTAAAGTTTTGAAGTTTTGAAGTCTTGAAGTTTTGAAGTCTTGAAGTTTTGAAGTTTTGAAGTCTTGAAGTTTTGAAGTCTTGAAGTTTTAAAGTTTTGAAGTCTTAAAGTCTTACAGTTTTAAAGTTTTGAAGCCTTGAAGTTTTGAAGTCTTAAAGTCTTAAAGTTTTTAAGTTTTTAAGTTTTTAAGTTTTAAAGTTTTGAAGTTTTGAAGTCTTAAAGTTTTGAAGTCTTGAAGTTTTGAAGTCTTGAAGTTTTGAAGTCTTGAAGTTTTGAAGTCTTAAAGTTGTATTGTTGTTCGTTGTTACTCTATTATTAAAATATCTCTGTGGTTCTTCAAAGTCTCAGTGTTTCTTTGATTCAAAGCCATTTGCTGGAGGAGCTCCGCCTCTTTCCCAGTGGAGACACACTAATCAGTGAGTGAGTTTCCATGGCAACGTGACACACACACACACACACACACAGAGGAGGGGGGGCCAGAGGGGGACAGTCGGACTCTTGTAGTTTAAAACGTTCACGTCTGATTGTTGACGTCCTGATTTGGTTCAGTAGATCACAGGATCACAGGATCAGTGTCACGGAGTCTGGATTTTAGAAACAGAAACCTGAAGGGAGGCTGGATTTTCAAAATAAAGGAAGACCCATGGACACACAGCTCATTATTGATCCCACGATCCTTGGAGAGGGAAACTCGACGCTCATGTTTGGGCCTCGGGGCCAATTATCATCGAGGAGCTACAACAACAGGAAACTATCGTTAAATAACTAATTAAAAACCAAACTGATGAGAAACACTTGAACAAACATCCGTGAGATGAGAACGAGCCGACAGAAACAGCTTTAAACATTTATTTACCCTCGGCTTTGATTCTTCAGTTTGGTTCATGTTCCATCTGCTAACATGGAGGTTTATGAACTATACTGCAGCCAGACACCAGGGGGCGATCCAGATTTGACTTTAGTTTTGGGAGCGGTGATGTCGTCAACAATAAAGTTATGAGTGAATGAACGACATCATCAAAACATAACAACATTAAAACGTAAACATGGACGTCGCAGCAGAAACTAAGAGACCAACGAGGCGTCAGGAGGAAACAGGAAGTTGATTAAACTCTGGAGAATTTGTTGTTCTGGACCAATCAGTGCGCTGCTGTGTTCGGGGTCATTTCTCCTGTGGGACGTTCGGACTTCAGCTATAAGACGAGCGGCGGGAGAGCGGAGCGGTTGGTGACGAGCCGCCGGCGGACAACAGCAGGTAAGAAAGTTTTTACCGTGATTGTTTAGTTTAGAGAAAACTGTGAATTACTGACCTCTGCTGGAGCACGAATGCAATGATTTTATCATCTAGATCAATCACATACTAAAATAAAATATTAATGATTCTATAATAAAATATCTTCAGCTGTATTTTTGTTGTACATAAAATTTTATTTTTATTATTTCTATTTTTATTTGGCATCAAAAGTTTCATTCATTTACTCAAACATGTGAAATTAATGGAATGTTTAACATTTTTATTTTTGTTATGATACAATAATAATCACGATAATAAAAGTTTATTTAAAACAGTTACAAGCTGCTTTACAAGTTAAAAATAAGTTAATGATTAAATCAGAAGATCAAACAACATCAGAGCAGAAATAGAAAAATGAGAAAAAGATCAAATCAGGATAAAAACCTTTTTAAAAGATGAATTTAGATGTCAGGTATAAAACCCTTTGAAGAGATTTAAAGACACGATTCTTTCTTTGTTATTAGTTGATGATGATATCGATGATTTCTTCTCGGAGGTTCAGCCTCAGTTTGTCTTCTTTGAGGTTTGATTTTGATTAAACATCAAACGTGTTCGTCGTTAGTTTCATGTGATGATCAGAGGTTTATCAATGTGTGTTTATAAACATAAAAATATATAAAAGTATTTCTACAGTGCCATGAAACCAAAACACACACACACACACACACACACACACACAGGAAGAGGCCTGAGGTCATGTGACCAGAACAGACTCATCGAGACGCTCATACTGTGAAATAATCTTATCTCACTTTTCTGTGGAAAATAAAGCTGCTTGTATTTTTTAAAGTCATTTTATTTCTGTTCGTTTTGAGAAACACAGTTTGTATAAAGTGCGTCAGGGTCGTTGTTGCCTCATCGTGTTTATAATGTTGTTGCACAAACAAAAACCATCATTAGCTCTTCACATGGGAGTGATTAGTCTTGTTATATAAATATTATCTGTGAGTAAAAATTCAATACAATGAGTAAAACCTCTTTGAATTCTACTTCTTGCTCGTTAGTTGGTCATCAGTGTTTGATTCTCTCTAACGTGTCTCAGGTGAAGCCGCCGCCATGTTGAATTCCTCACCGAGTTGGAACTTCTCCCACAACACCTTTGTGCTCCGAGGTTTTCCAGAGCTGCAGCCACAGCGCCGCCTGCTGGCGCTGCCCTTCTTTGCCTCGTACGTGTCCGTGCTGCTGGGAAACTCTGTGCTGGTGCACGTGATCCGCCGCGTGGAGAGTCTGCACAGCCCGATGTACCTGCTCATCTGCACGCTCTGCGTGGTTGACATCCTGGTGGTGACCGCTATCATCCCCAACACGCTGCTCGGCCTCCTGTTCGACTGGAACGAGATCTCATTGGCCGGCTGCCTGACTCAGATGTTCTTCACTCACTTCCTGTCCTCGGTGGAGTCAACGCTGCTGCTGGCGATGGCGTTGGACCGTTACGTGGCCATCTGTCAGCCGCTGCGCTACGCTGACATCATTGACTCGTCTATGTTCGTGCGGCTGCTGCTCTTCACTCTGGTCCGGAGCGGTTCCATCATGGCGACGCTGGTTGGTTTGGCAGGTTCGCTTTGGTTCTGCGACTCCAACGTCATCTGGCACTGCTACTGCGACCACATGGCGCTGGTGAGTCTGGCGTGCGATGACACGCAGAAAAACAGCACAGCTGGCCTTACCGTGATCGTCTGCTTCGTGGGCGTGGACATTTCGCTCATCATCCTCTCCTACATGAAGATCCTGAGCGTGGTCTTACGAGCGGCAGCGGCCAGCGAGGACCGCTGGAAGGCGTTTCACACCTGTGGCACTCACCTGATGGTCATGATGTGTTTCTACCTGGTGGGCAGCGTCACCTTCCTCTCTCACAACCTCAACATCCACATTCCCATCGGGGTCAACACCTCCATGGGACTTGTGTACATTCTGTTTCCTGCCACCGTCAACCCCGTCATCTACGGCGTTCGGACTAAAGAAATACGAAACGGGTTTTTAAGGATATTTAAACTCAGAGAAAAAAAGAAAAAAGTTTTCCCTGCTGGAAAAAGACAAACGTGACGTAAAATGTTTTAAATAAATGTTTTCACTTCTTCACTCGAGGTTTTTTTAAGGTTACTCACACATCAGTCGTTCAAATGAAATGACGAAGAACGTCTCAACCAATAATGACCTCAAACATGTGGGATCTGTCCTGCAGGGGGCGACAGAGTCACTCAGCTGGTTCACCCTCAAGCAGAAATGTTAAGACAATTGATTGAGACTCGTTAAAACATTAAACGTTCATGACGACGTCTGACGCTGACCCGGATCTCATCCATCACAGAAAAATCTAGAAGATTCTTTCAGAATGATTCACCACGATCGAGAAGGTTTTACCCACAATCGTCTTTTTATTAAAGATGTACTGGATATACAGCTTTCCTCTTGGCCCTTTCAAAATAAAAGCTAATGAAATTATTGTTTGAAATAATGACGCTATTTTGTGTACGCACACTAAGGGACGTTTCACATGTTTTATTTTGAAGGTTCAAATATACATCTCTTTTGTAAAATAAAAGTTTAATAATATTTCTTGGCTAAAATCAATAAAACGTCATTTTCTGAACCAGAACTGATCGATCGCTCTCTGACATGTTGTCATGACGACTAGGACGCTCAGAGACAACGAGTCGATGATGTTATTTTAAATAAAGTTTTAGATTCAAACATCTTTTGAAACATTTTAAAAATGAAAAACAACAGCAGCTTTACTCTGGCAAAATAAAATCCAGTTTAAACTGATTTAAATCCAAATTTAAAGAATAATGTGTCATAAGTGTAATTGTTGAAGTACTCTCGTGTACTACTTGTGTTACTGGACTATTCCACTAGAGGGCACACCACAGACCTCAGAACATCTGAAATAAAAACCGCCACTGGACGAGGTCAGTCTGTGGTTCTGAGATGACGACCGAAAAGGTGACGCACCGACGCACCATGATGCGTTCATAGTCAACTCAGGGACACGAGATTCCTGGAACTTGAACGATTCATTTCATGAGACGTGAGAACAGTTGCTGCTCGGCAAGTCGACGTGAACGTCTGAAACTGACGATGTTTTGGAAAATGATCGACATAAAAACATCAAATCACAGAAAAACGTTTGATCCTTTAACCATCGTCTGATTAGTCATAACATTAATAAATGAAGTTTCATGCAAAGGAGGCCTCCTCTTCCTGTCAGCTGATCAGATACTTCAAAGTCCTCTCAGCGAGTCGGGACGTCTCAGATGTCTCTGCCTCTGGAGGCTGACGTCCATGTTGTGTTTCAAGGTGGCGGATCCTCCCACGTCAACCAAAGAACTTCCGGTGCGACACATCGAAACTAATCTGAACACGTTACTCCTGTTCGATCCCTAATGGAAACACGTAGAACAAAGTGAGGCATGCTACGAGCCGTCGTCACGACGACGACACTGCCGAGTCAACACATCAGCCCAGGAGTGGAGAGCTGCTTATCTGAAAGCAGACTGGTGTCTGTGGTATTCTAGCATTTTACACCCCGGCAGGACGCAGAGAAGACGAACATGTACGAGAACACAAACACGCCACAGCCAGATGTTGACAGGGTCCAGACTGTTACAGCTAAACGTGACCTCCGGCAGCTCCAACTACAGACGGCAGCGACGCTGACGCTCCTCGTCTTTATCTGTCGTTGAGTTTGGGCGAGTCCACCGGCTCCTCGTCTTCGTCCTTGTCGTTTTTTGGCCCAATCAGCCGCTGGCGGGCAAAGTCTTCGAAGATGATGTCATCGTCACTGGGAGCGGGGGGGAATCAATAAGAAAAGGGACAAAGTGAAAAGAGGAATCTAGTCTGGAACTCTGAGGCTCCGCCCACACTGACACATTGTAGGTGAAACTCATCACTGCTGCTACGGTTACGCAGAGTTTGTCAGTGACTTGTGTAAAATCTTTTCATTGTTTTATTGTGGACTCAGCGCTACTTTGAATTGAGTTGAAGGATCGAACACGTATGACGTCTTTCTTTTCTTTGCTCTTTGAGAAAAAAGAATCGCTCTTCAACATCTCAGCACGTTCTGCAGTAAACAGACACTCTACTGCCACTAGTGTTTCCATGGTGTAATTGCAGCATGACTCACACACCTACACACAACGATAAATTGCTCGGCTCCGTGCGAATCTAGCTTCAGGCATTAACGATGAATCAGGCTTCAACGTTTCCACCGTGAACGATCAGAACAGATAATGAAGAGTGTGAAGCTGCAGCTCGGAACATCATCACGTGTTCTCACGTTTGTTCCAGCTCACAACTCATTTCCTGTCTCTCAGACATTAAGACACATTAAGAGACTCTGGAGACGAGTCCATCACATTAACGCTGCACAGGAAACACTCTGCTGTCATGGTTACTGACGAGAGGGAGGGAGGGAGAGAGGGAGAGAGAGAGAGAGAGGGAGGGAGGGAGAGAGGGAGGGAGGGAGGGAGGGAGAGAGAGAAAGAGAGAGGGAGGTAGGGAGGGAGAGGGAGGGAGAGAGAGAGAGGGAGAGAACTCACTTTGTGTCAAACTCGATGAGGTTTGTATCGACCGGAGCTTCATCTGCAACTGAGAGGAAAAGACAGAGAGAGAGAGAGAGAGAGAGTGTGAGAGAGGGAGAGAGAGGGAGAGAGAGAGAGAGAGAGAGAGAGTGTGAGAGAGGGAGAGAGGGAGAGAGAGAGACCATGGTTTAACACTGGAGACAGAGAGAAGAACGTCCTCAGATGAATCAGTTCTAATCATCAAACTTTACAAGAACAAAGTCGTGATATTCCAAAAGTTAAGCTTTAATAGAACAGAAGAACTTTCATTTGTTATCAAATATAAAAGAATGTTTTCACGAGTTTCATCTAAATTGTGAAAATAGTTTTTATAACACTTCACCACTAGATGTCACTATGTCTGCAAACTGAACCTTTCCCAGATCAGCATCTACTCACCACTGTGATGGGGGAGGGGCTACAGGAGCAGGACGGAGACATGTTGTGTTTGATTCTGCTCTAACTCTGTCTCAGTGTGTCTCAGTGTGTCTCAGTGTGTCTCAGTGTGTGTCTCAGTGTGTCTCAGTGTGTCTCACTGTGTCTCAGTGTGTCTCTGTGTGTCTCTGTGTGTGTCTCAGTGTGTCTCAGTGTGTCTCTGTGTGTGTCTCACTGTGTCTCAGTGTGTCTCAGTGTGTCTCACTGTGTCTCAGTGTGTCTCAGTGTGTCTCTGTGTGTGTCTCAGTGTGTCTCAGTGTGTCTCTGTGTGTGTCTCAGTGTGTGTGTCTCTGTGTGTGTCTCAGTGTGTGTGTCTCAGTGTGTCTCAGTGTGTCTCAGTGTGTCTCTGTGTGTGTCTCACTGTGTCTCAGTGTGTCTCAGTGTGTCTCAGTGTGTCTCTGTGTGTGTCTCACTGTGTCTCAGTGTGTCTCAGTGTGTCTCACTGTGTCTCAGTGTGTCTCAGTGTGTCTCTGTGTGTGTCTCAGTGTGTCTCAGTGTGTCTCTGTGTGTGTCTCAGTGTGTGTGTCTCAGTGTGTCTCAGTGTGTGTGTCTCAGTGTGTCTCAGTGTGTCTCAGTGTGTCTCTGTGTGTGTCTCAGTGTGTGTGTCTCAGTGTGTCTCAGTGTGTCTCAGTGTGTCTCTGTGTGTCTCAGTGTGTCTCAGTGTGTGTCTCAGTGTGTCTCAGTGTGTCTCAGTGTGTCTCAGTGTGTCTCTGTGTGTCTCAGTGTGTCTCACTGTGTCTCACTGTGTCTCAGTGTGTCTCTGTGTGTGTCTCAGTGTGTCTCTGTGTGTGTCTCAGTGTGTCTCAGTGTGTCTCAGTGTGTCTCTGTGTGTGTCTCACTGTGTCTCAGTGTGTCTCAGTGTGTCTCACTGTGTCTCAGTGTGTCTCAGTGTGTCTCAGTGTGTCTCTGTGTGTGTCTCACTGTGTCTCAGTGTGTCTCAGTGTGTCTCACTGTGTCTCAGTGTGTCTCAGTGTGTCTCAGTGTGTCTCAGTGTGTCTCTGTGTGTGTCTCAGTGTGTCTCACTGTGTCTCAGTGTGTCTCAGTGTGTCTCTGTGTGTGTCTCAGTGTGTCTCAGTGTGTCTCTGTGTGTGTCTCAGTGTGTGTGTCTCAGTGTGTCTCAGTGTGTCTCAGTGTGTGTCTCAGTGTGTCTCAGTGTGTGTCTCAGTGTGTGTCCCTCACCGTCTCTGTAGAAACTGTCCTCTAATGGTTTCTGGTGCATCAGTGTAAACGGCAGCTCGACAGAAACGTCACTGAAAAACAAGTTTAGTATGAAAGTCAGAGATCAGTGAGGCGTTCAGGTGACTCTGTACGTCCCAGCGAGGCGTTCAGGTGACTCTGTACATCTCAGTGAGGCGTTCAGGTGACTCTGTACGTCTCAGTGAGGCGTTCAGGTGACTCTGTACGTCTCAGCGAGGCGTTCAGGTGACTCTGTACGTCTCAGTGAGGCGTTCAGGTGACTCTGTACGTCTCAGCGAGGCGTTCAGGTGACTCTGTACGTCCCAGCGAGGCGTTCAGGTGACTCTGTACGTCTCAGTGAGGCGTTCAGGTGACTCTGTACGTCTCAGTGAGGCGTTCAGGTGACTCTGTACGTCTCAGTGATGCGTTCAGGTGACTCTGTAAGTCTCTTACCTCGCTGCCAGGTCTCCCAGGAGCCTGAAACACAGAGACACACGTTGAGCTTCTCACTTTTAGTTTCCACTCCTGACCTGAGTGAAATGATGAGTTCAGTCACTGACCCTCCGCGAGACACCACCAGCTTCACCTTGACTTTGTACGAGACGATGATACCGAGGACCTCCTTATTGGCTCCGTCTCTCAACCTGCCCAACACACAACATGTTCAGCTTGACCAATCACAGCGCTCGGTTTTATGAGCTGTGTGACATCAGGACTTTAAAACCCTCCCACAGGCCGTGAGGACATCACGGGGGAGCTGGACTCACAGTGTGCTGGACGCCAGGTTGGTGTCCTCGTGCTTCAGCTTCCCGTCCAGAGCGAGGCCTCTTTTCTCTCGGTTGTTGGCGAGAAACGGCGTGAGCGTGAAGACTTTACAGAAGGTTGAGCTGGGAGCGACGACGTCACTGACGAGCGGGACAGAACAACGAGACATTTCGTTATCAGGGTGTTTCTGGTTGTTCTCCGTGGCAGTGACACCTAGTGGCCAGAGGCATCAAGTCTTTACGCATTGTCGTCCGTCTGCTCATCTTGTGGACATGAAGAACGCTTTGTAAGAATTTCACTCACAGAGGAACTGGGTTCAGGGGTCGAAGGTCAAAGTGACCTGATATGAGTCTGGACAGGAAATGAGTGAAACCACAGGAAGTGATTCTAGTTCGTGATTTGATTCAGTAAATTTAACACTAAAGAGACAGAGACACCAGAGAGAGAGAGAAACAGTGACGGTGACCGAAAACAAACAAAGAACCCTCGTTATCGCTGGAGACATCCTGAGACAAACAATCAACGTTACCATGACAACTGGTCACACGTGCTGAGGATTGCTGAGCAGCTGTTGGACCATGTGTTTGTTTCTGTAAAGAACGTTGACGGAGAACGAGACTCACTCTGACTCTTCGGTGGCCACGGGACATTTGTACTGAGCTGTGTTGAAGAGGCAGATGTCTGCGTACTGTCGCACTGTGGAAACACACATCAGACGTTAATACACACAACTACACAACACACACACTGAGGCGGGAGAGTACCTGAGATCTTCATCTTCTTCACGGTCTTGTTTGTGTTGTTGGTGACGTGAACGTTGACACTGATGGGTTCTCCGTGGTAATAGATCTGAGAACATAAACAATCATCAATAATCTATAATTATATTTGTACCTTCCTGTGATGATTCTAGTCTTAATTGTTAATTATTTATTATTTTTGACATTTTTTATTTAAATTCTTTTTGTTTCATTTTGTCAGCTACTTCTACGTTAGCTAACGATGTGATTATATAACGATTAAATTGATTAAACTAATAATGGGATCTTATTTAAATTAAAACGGAGGGAATCAAGCTAACTGCTAACTGCTAACAGTCTCGTCTATATTTACTTATCTACTGTATCAATAATTCGCAGTTATTGTCTAATAACTGATCAATTGTTCAATGTTGAACAACAAAGAACAAAAGGACGTCATTGGAATTTGAGTTTAGTTGAGTTTTGACATATTTGTTTGAATCAATATTGTTGTGAATGAATCGTCAGCTGGTTTGTGTGATATATAGAAACATATATATATATTTTTTTTTTTTTTTTAATATAATATCTATATTTTATATCCAGTCTCTGGTGAGGACGCTCACCTCTTTGTCCAGAGACGCCTCCAGGTGCAGAGGTTTGTCTGACATCAGGAACTGTCTGGTGGTTTCTGCTGTGGGTTGAGGACCAGGTTTCTCTGGAGCGTACTGAACCTTGCGGATCACCAGACGCACAGAGTTCCTACGACAAAGCGCCTGGTTACCATTTAACCCTCGGGACATTGAGCGATGGTGCCGTGTGCGTATGGATTCTATGACCCGAGGGAAATTTAAATTCAGTGTGGATGTTTGGATTATGGTGGTTTTAGTGGTGGTGAGGTGATCCCCTCTCTCTCTGCAGGAAGCTGCTAATGCACAACTCATTTCACTTTCATTCATAATTCATCCCTCTGCTCCGCCAGGGTCGGACTCACTTTTACCTTTTGTGGATCTTTTCTTCAACGTTTTCTGCACAGAAAGTTTTCACCTCGAAGTCGACTCCGCAGGCCTGAGGTCAGAGAGAAAACGTTTGAGCGTCAGAACTGATGTTAGTTCATTTAAATACAACATTATATTTAGTCTCTACCTTCCCGGTGTCTTCGGGTCCCGGCTGCAGGGTGACGGAGCACGGCAGATTCAGAGGAATCTGCAAACACACAAATCCTCTGTGCTGCTGATATCACACATGATCAAACATTACATTACATACATTACTTTATCTGTAAATTTAGGAAGAGCAGTCTCTTCTCTTTCCTTCTTCAAATCAGGACTTTCCTGTTAGCAGCTCCAGAACTCAGCTCATCAACAGTTAAAGCCGATTCACATAAAAAAAGACTATTGGAATCATGAGCTGCAGTTTCTCATATAAATTAAATCCAGTTCACAGACTCAACATATCCTTCCTCTGAGGGCCGCTGCCCCCCCGACCTCCTCAGGCACAACAAGGCTAATGCTAAACTTCACGTATTCAACATAAAGGACGTGTGATCAGTAAAGTAATGAAGTACTTTTTCAGTGAGTTGTCTGAACCTTCTATCGATAAGATAAAACACAGTTTTTCTCCTTAATAACATTTTGAATGAAGTGACAATCATCTGATTTGAAGACTTTTGTCTGAGTTAGAAGAAAAACAGGTTCTATAATAAAAGTATTGATTTGTGATGATCCCCTGCCTGTAGCTGGGGTGGGTGGAGCTCTGCTGACTCGATACCTCGAAGGTGAAGGGGTAGGCGTGTTCTCCCAGCTTTTTAATCAGGCGCTCCTGAAGTCGAGTCAGGCTCTTCTTCTCCTCAGGCAGTGGAGGAAACGCCTGGATGTTAGCCACAAACAGGTCCTTACGAAATGTCAACCCAAGGACGTCCAAATCCTCACGACCATAACGGAACGCACAAGTCAGAGTCACAAACACTGATGAAGAAAAGACACACAATTCTTTTCTGTTACAATAACTTTGAGAATTATTTTGATGGAGTGAGGATCTTTGTGCTAAGCTAGGCTAAGCACATCCTAGACTTACTAAATGATAAAGAGCAGGGGCTCCTGGACGCTTCCGAGTGCAACTCCACAAATTACTAATAAAGAAATGGGGAACTCGTGAACATTACAAGACAACAGCAAAAATAAAACCAAACGTAAACCTCACACGTTTCTGCTTTTTCATTTTGGCCTTTGACCCCCCCCCCCCCCCCCCCCCATGTATGTGTTTGCATTTCAGACTGGAACTATTCCTCCTGTGTCTCTGATCTCAGTTCAAATTATTTTACCTTAGATAAAGATAGAATAGAATCGCATTAGCATAAAAGTGAATATAGATATTGGACCAACTGAATCTTGGGTGAGACGAAGAACCTACAAGTTTCTGTGGTGCAACAACTTCATCACGGTGGGATTGAACAGGTCACAGAGTCAAAGGACAAATTGTTTCAGAGGAAAATGTCTCCTGTGTTAAAAGCGAAGTTTTCTGAGTCAGCCACCAAGAGGACGTCAAAGTTAACAAATAAACAAAGATTGGTCCATACACATTCTCTTCGTGCAAATTGGAGCAAAGATGAACAAACCAACCATTTCAACCAACATGGTAAAGTGTGGGTTCAGATTTCTCACCTTTCCTTTCCTTCAGGTACTCCGGGTCGATCAGGACGACTCCATCTACAGAAGAACAATAACCCGAAATTCATCAACCAGACAGAAGACGGGGAGGATGGTACCTGAGTACGAGCCCTGAGAATGAAAGAGTGATCTCACCGACGGGCTCCACCAGGTCCACGTGGTCCACGAAGTCTCTCTTCCCTAGATAGACGGTGAGCTGAGGGGAGAACACAACTGTCACTTTGTCCAATCAGCTGCTTGAAGTGTGAGCAGCCAATCAGAATACAGAACCTTCCATTAACGTGAGAACATCAGGACTCACCTTTCCATTGGGACTCGCCTTCTTAAACACCCTGAAAATAACAGAGACAGAAACCCAGTGAAGCTTTTTCTTTGTCGACCTTTGACCTTTAGTCTCGTGAACTTGTGTACGTGTCTATATTCACGTGTACGACACCTGAAGATGTTAAGAGAGATATTAAGTGACCTCTAGTGTTAGGAACATGTCGGGAACACGTCAGGAACATGTCGGGAACATGTCGGGAACATGTCGGGAACACACCAGGAATATGTCAGGAACATGTCGGGAACATGTCAGGAACATGTCGGGAACATGTCAGGAACATGTCAGGAACATGTCGGGAACACGTCCAGGCCTCAGTTCATGGACAACATGATAGTCCTCACAAACAGGAGCGCAAGGGAAGTCCTGCTGTCAGTCGTCATCATCAGTCAGTAGTTTCCTCTGAGGTTCAGTCAAATGCTGCCTGACATTATTACCCCCCCCCCCCACTGTGTAATAAATGAGCTGCTGTGGCTCCATTAGCTTTCAGCTTCCTCCTGAACGGAGCTTCTTCAATCAGCAGCATCAGGATGCTGTTTTACCGGGAACCGCCGGGACTCCTGGGAGCTCGCTCAGCACGCGATTACATGCTCGCCATCATCTCTGCAATTAGTGCGATTAAATTTTAACGACCCGAAGTCAAAAACATAAAACAACGAATAAACCAGAGTTAATGTTTGTTTAGTCACTTTCAAACTGAAGATATGAAACAGAAACTCTTCTGTTCATTTTTTGTAAAAATACTTGTGTACTTGTGTAGTTGTTTAATAAAATGAGTACATTTGTATTTTTCTCCATAAAGATCCATTAAACACAGAGAAGTTGTGTTTCTTCTGCAGATGTTTCTCATGATAATCATGTCAACAGACGAAGACTCAAACAGACGAAGACTCAGATTCATCACTCTTCAC